>NW_015636051.1:323144-325202 GCF_001515625.1 Sinocyclocheilus rhinocerous
GTCATGTACATATATTGCGCGATAAGTCGATATATTGATTATTGCGACAGGCCTAGCCACTCAATGTTCAATTAAAATTGTTTCAATGATTTTATACAGTTTGTAATCATAATATTTGCAATTGATCTAATTTGCAATCTAATATCATATAGATTATTTATTTATTTAAACTGTAAATTATCATTTTAAAATAATATATGCGTAGGCAAATAAAGAGATAGTTCAACCAAAAAAAGAATATTTGTTGAAAGGCCATCAGGCTATCTAAAATAATCCATCTTGTGGATTATTGTGATGCTTTTATCAGCTGTTTGGACTCTCATTATGATGGCACCCATTCCATTGGTGAGCAAATGATGTAATGTTACATTTCTCCAATTCTGTTCTGATGATGAAACTAACTCATCTACTCATCTTGGATGGCCTGAGGGTGAGTACATTTTCAGCAAATCTTTATTTTTGGGTGGATTATTCTTTTAATATTCATGAGCTACTAAATTTTCATGTAACATCACAACCAGAACATCTTGCCAACACATGCACACACACACACACACACACACACACACACTTCCAAACAGCTTCAACACTGTCCTCACCACATTTCAATACGAAGTGACGCCCATGCGCACCACTCAACCTACCAAGATGAGGCAAGAAAGATACATTTTCTCATACTAATCTAGCTATGCAGCCTCTCTATAAACCCTCACAGAGATAAAGGCTAAAATTTGTAGAATACCATTTTAGAGTAATTTACATCAAAGTGTTCAGTAGTGGCTCTGAATCCCAGAGCAGATGGGCACATCTGACCTCACATTTAATAGCGCCAAAAACATATATTGCCTTAGTACAATCAATTATAGTATGTGTCCAGTGTGTTTTGTATGTGTGTGCTTGTGTGTCAAATAGAGAGTGAACTTAGACAAAAGCAAGAACTGTATCCCTTATTACAGCACATACCCAAGGCGAAAGCCTTTTTGTTGTTGTTGATGTTATTGTTTTGTTTTTCAGCAAAACACATACTAATGATGGCTGAAGTACTCCAAAGAATCTATTTACAGATATTTCACAGTTAAAACTCATGTTTTTATTTGCAGTCATCCAGTGCATAAGGAAACAGTTTTTCTTCAACTTATTATTATGCAGTACATGCAATCATCTGCGCCTGTTTGTTACCAAATTGTGTGGTTGCTATGTGTTTGGTTGAAATACACAGAAGTAGGATGAATGTGAGTGTTAACACTACAGCACAATTAGTAACAGGCATTAGCTGCATCAGCTTTGAGAACGTTCTGATAAAAAAAAAACTGCTCAAACTCTTCATTTCTCCCTTTTACTGAAGACATTTCATAAATGCTAACTCATTTATTGTGCAGACACATTTAAATTAAGCAATATCACACAAGCAAGAGTGCAGCGGTACTGTAATTACAGTCATGCTGATATTCAGAACAATGCCATGATTGCGAATGTGCTATGTATTTCACGAGACGGTTTAATAAATAAACAAGGAATTAATATTGAATAACTTGTTTCAATAGGATTTTTGGTAACACTTTAGTATAGGGACCAATTCTCACTATTAACTGGTTGCTTGTTAGCATGCCTATTATTAACATATTGGCTGTTTATTAGTTTATTAGTTAAAGCACATATTCTGCATGACCATATTCTATATCCCTAATCCTACCCAATACCTAAACTTAACAACTACCTTACTAACTATTAATAAGCAGCACATTAGGAGTTTATTGAGGCAAACGTCGTAGTTAATAGTTTGTTAATAGCGAGAATTGGACCTTAAAATAAAGTGTGACCAGATTTTTTGTTTCATTCAGATTAGGGCTGTGCAATATATCAAAATTATCGAAATACCGCAAATGTACATATCGCGATATGCATATCGCTACAGCTTGCAATATTTGGGGCCATGAACAAAAGACAAAGAGAAAATCACTCACTGCTCTTACCTAAATAACTTTTGTAGCTAAATAAGAATCAGTGCATATTGAATTCAAAGAGTAAATACTACGCAGTGTTTTATTTTTCCTTTTT
>NW_015636051.1:326520-338607 GCF_001515625.1 Sinocyclocheilus rhinocerous
ATATCGCAATATGCATATCGCTACGGCTTGCAATATTTGGGGCCATGAACAAAAGACAAAGAGAAAATCATTCACTGCTCTTACCTAAATAACTTTTGTAGCTTAAATACGAATCAGTGCATATTGAATTCAAAGAGTAAATTCTAAGCAGTTTTTTATTTTATTATTCAGTTCCTAAACTCATGTTAAAGTGATTACACTAATGTTATAATGACATTTTTATGTAATGCTCGAGTAAAACACTACCGTTCACTTTCAGAAGTTGTTGTAGGGGTGCTTTCTTATTAGAATCAAAATCAGAATGAGCTTTATTCACCACTTAAGTGTGCGCAAACACAAGGAATTTGTTGTGGTTTTACAGGAACTCTTGGTACATACATACATACATACATACATACAAATAACCATATATATATGACACAAGATAGTTATAGATTTTTTGTTAGAGATAATTTGTTATACCTGTTATACTGCAATTGTTTACTATAAACTTTTCACTGTTTAACAATAATAACCTATAATAGTATACATTTTCACAGGTACTGCACAGCATTAATATTTTCATGGCAATTAAACATAATTCTCAGTAGCCTGAAATATTAACTGCAATGTGAAAAAAAAAAAAAAAAAAACACTTGAAATGTATATTGTAAGTTCAGTAAGTACAATTGTGAGTATATCTTGAGGTGCTGTAGTATTTGTTGAAAGGAATGTAATAATTTATTTAAAAGGAGAATCAATGTGTCCAAATAAGAACACAGGAATGTATTACTGTACAGTATTACTGTATGTGTGTGTGTGTGTGTGTGTGTGTGTGTGTGTACATATATATATATATATATATATATAATCTTGTTTTGTTTTTTTTATCCTCCACAGCTTTGTTGCGAAATGTAGCGGTCTGCCTACCTTGGCAACATTTAAAGCATCATGAGCGCAGCAGAGGCCGTTCCAAAAGGTAGGTGGTGAAATCGTGCTGCTTTCTAAAATTTCTCATTCTGACTGATTTCTAACGCTCATTAGAAGCTCATGGAGTCCAAATTAACAACTTTCTTTCAATTCCACAGAGATGCACACATGGCTGCACAAAGAAAAAAAAAAGGAAGTTCTTTATAGATCATAAATACATACCCATAAGAAACCGCTACTTCAACAAATTCACCAACTTAATAAAGAACTTTACAGCCATTAGTGAAACAGAACAAATAAAGATAGTATTAGGAGAGGGACAGACAGCAGCACTTGCTGCGAGATACGTGTGGATGTGCCACAGCCTGAGAGACAGCAGGTGAATGTGTGTGTGTGTGTGAGAGAGAGACAGCAGA
This sequence comes from Sinocyclocheilus rhinocerous, assembly GCF_001515625.1. Lineage (NCBI taxonomy): Eukaryota > Metazoa > Chordata > Actinopteri > Cypriniformes > Cyprinidae > Sinocyclocheilus > Sinocyclocheilus rhinocerous. Next base: position 327,846 of record NW_015636051.1, read on the forward strand.
TGAATGTTGTGTCTGACCTCAGTGTGTTACCCAACTGTCCACCACAGTGATCCGAAGTATGTATGTGTGTTTCTATGTAAGTTAAAGACTGTGGTATCAAATGTTCACATGTTATAATTTGTTACAGTTTAATACTTCTAAGATGTTATAATATTCCATTATATTACTGTGATGTTCATTTACTTATTGTTATTATATTATTATTTTTATCTTTTTGTACATGTATACTAAGCTTTGGCAATATTGTATCATTTACAGTCATGCCAATAAAGCAATTTTGAATTGAATTGAATTGAGAGAGAGAGAGAGAGAGAGAGAGAGAGAGAGAGAGAGCGAGAGCCTTCATTTTCTGTACATTTTTCTTCGCTTTTTTATTTATTTTGAGATGAAATATGCCTTGGACATTTATTCTCTCTTTGGGAGATTTATCCAGTTTAAGCCAGTTTCAAAGATAAGCAAAGTTTTAAGAAGCGTAAAATATTGCATTTAGGGAAGATAGAAATATTGATCCAGGTAAAAACGCAGCTTCTTCAAAACAACATTTTTCAGAGGTAATGCATTTCCATTTGTTTCGTATTTTCCATGCTCATAACAGGGTCTGTGCCATTATGGCACACGCTGCATCTTCAATGTTTTGCACTGTGAGTTATTTTTGTCTTCACAGAAAAGAGTGTCTTCCATTTGCTTTAAAGTACTGGCATGGAAAACAAGACACGGAGATGTGAGAAACAACAGAAACTCTGACATGAAGTTTCTGTAAAAGCCTCTTTGAAGTCTCCACATGAACGGGTCATGTGAACAAGTGTGTGTCTGCGGTGTTAAGTCTCCTGAATGAAGGTCTGACCCAGTTGAGAGTGTCTGAGGTGTTGCTAAGTAACTACTCAAACGGGTCATGCGCAGGAGCTGCGGCGAACACCGCATGCGGCCACACAGGGGTGTTTTTAACACCATGCCACATTATTCCATTTTTGTCCGAATTCTTTTAAGTTTATTCTCATAATATAAAACATTTGTAATATAGGAGCATTTGACCCAGGTGTGTATCTTCTTTTTAGAGACAAGAAAAACGATTTTAGGAGTACATTAAAACAATACTATTTCAGTTTTTTTTTACTTCAAAATTTCACCTTTAATTCAGTGCTGTTTATTTGCAATTGTTCATGAAATTTACTAGCATTTTCTCAGTGAAATTAATTTCTCCACCAAATAAAATTACTCTTCTAACAAAAACGTATCCATCCATTTACACTCAAAGTATAGTATTTGTAGCTAAAAATCCCCTGCAGAAACACTACAATAACTTGCATTGTTTACAAATGGAATTATTAGTGAAAACAACATTAATTTAACCAGAGTTCATTTGCAACTGCTTCATTACCAGGTATTTTAAGCATTTTCAAGTATTTTAAAAATGTACTCACATTTTCACTGTTACTATTTCATTCATATCCTCTAATAAACTTTGTGGACAAAACACAAATAAAAGCACAGCAGGGCCACTGAATTTCATTAATTGCACCCTGCTGCAACGGTTAGAAGATGAAAGAGTCAATAAATGAAGACAGAAACAGATATTAATATCTTCTAATGCAAAGAGTGGCAGTATTAAGAATATGCAAACATAACAGCTCTAATATAATATCCACCAGACTCTGAAAATGCATGCAGACACTGTTTTTCCCCTAAGATCTTTAGTGTCTGGTATTTGGCTGGGCCTGATGTGAATTCTGCGGGTACTATAATCAAAGTACCCAATGAACGCAAGAAGCCTTTTTTACGTTCCTACTGTGTGCGCAAAGGAGAATCTAATCAACTTGCTACCCACAAAACAGCAGGGTGCTCCGATTTCATATTTACTCGCAAAGTTAAAACAACCTCATTAAAGTGTTACACACTAGTTTAACTGCGAGACAAAAGATAATGAATGTTCAAGGGAGACACATCTTTATGGATCTTAATATGTTCCAGGGAAATCAGATGACTGCTGGAGGTCATTGCGATCGAAAACATGGAATTTACTTTGTCTTGTGAAAACGATCAGCATTACACATGAACGCAGTTCACTTAAAATGTATCGTAGCCAATATACAGCACAACAGACTTAGTTGATAACGTGCTTGTGAACAAAGATACAAATTCCAACAAAATATATATCAAAAAAGCAAAGAAAATATCACACAACAACAGTATACAAGGAACAGAAACATCTTCATTTTGAAAGCAAGACACAAGAGCAAATACTGAAAGCTTACATCAAAGTAAAGTTCAGTCTGAAAACTTTCCAGAGCTTGCTCATGGGACATTTTCATGACATATTTTCAGTCCGAGGCATAACTTTGAAGAGAGAAAAAGATATTGCAGGGCCGAAAGAAAACAGCAGACATTTTCAATCACACTATCGTTTCATTGACTGATCTGTGACAATCAACATTCTTCTTGATGAACAATAAATCTAACACTTTTTAGATAAACTCACTCTGCTTCCAAAATTAATTGCCTTGACAGAGTTTCACTGTTACTGCTAAATCAGACCACTTTTCAAACTAATCGCAGCTCATCTATTCCTCCCAAGAGTGAACAAATCACTAATGAGGTCAATATCATCAGTCATCTGACAATTACAAGCGCATTGAGAGTAGAGTAACAACACAGCAAAACTGTTGCAAAGAAAGGAAGTTCAATAACTCAGTTAAAAAAAAAAAAAAAGTTTTCCAGCACAACCTAGGTGCATGCATACACATTTGTGGACTTATTCAGGGTTTCCAAACAGCTTTTGACTAATGATTTCCATGAATTTTACAATTACTTGATAACATTGTAGAAACTGCTCACTATATATTTTTTATATTTTAGAGTTAAGTATAGAAAAAACAATCTTAAAAAAAAATATTCATTTCAATGACTTCTCGATGTCTGGAAATCACAAATTATTTCTGTTATTTGTCTCTCTTTTTTTCCAGGTTATTCATGATCGTGGAAACCAAGGTGACTATCCAAACATCTGGGTGAACATCTATGCATGTTCACAATGCAGGCATGCCACCATTTCGGATCGTTTTAGTACCAGCCGCACAACCCTAGTTTCACTTATACCAATACAGAGATGCAGTGATGTAAATCAGCACTTGCAGTGTTTTTATCATCACCGTGCAACTAGCTTCCGGTGGGACACATGAAACTCTCAGAACAGCTGCAATTGCATTGATAAGCAACATGTTCAGCAGAAATCAGACCGACTTACTCTGTATGTTTGCGAGAAGAGAAACAGCCCACTCCTCCTTCTTCTTCTTCCGTCCGTAAAGTGATGTTGAGCGCTCACAAAGAGTGTCAGATAGTGACAGGTTTTCTAGCACAAAGCCAAAACATGGATAGAGAAAGAAACCCAGACGCTTCAATCCCACAAGCTCGTTGTATCTCTACAGGACGCGCCGTTGCGCGCGGCAGCGCATCCTTCAAATGTGTGCGAGGCGCGCGATCTCCTCCACCTCACTGGTTGTGGTCCAAACCTCACCTACGACTCCTCCTCAGACTCCTCTCTCCCTCCCTTACGGCTGAAGCGATGTGAAACAGAGAGAGAGGATGCGCAGTGGCTGGCGGAGCGTCTCACTTCTTGCACGGCGCGTGCTGGAGTCTCTGGCTGTGAGTGAATGTTTGAAGCAGCTCGCGCGTCTCAGCCCCGTCCTGAAAAAAAATAAAAAAATAAATAAAAACTGCGCGCAAAGGCAAGCGCACACATCTAATATATATGCTACTTCATTCAAACAAAAAGCCGTTTGATAATTTATAATGCATTTATGAAGAAATGTCCAATGCCTAATTTCTAAATGTTAATTTCTATGTATACGAAATTGTATTTATATAAAAACGTTGATGTACCTATAACCTAGGATGAGCTTAAACCAGATAAAACCAGCTTAAACCGCATTAGCTTAATGGTTTTAAATGCTCTTCTAGCCTGAGCAAGCACATAAAACCCTTCTAAAACCAGCCAAATACTTAATACAGTACGTCTGTTGTAAATCGCAATAGCTAAATACTGTATAGCCTAGAGTATAAATAAGCTACATAGGTTTATTACTATCAATTTTGTACTAAATTATTTCTTAATTTTCCTTATAATTAAATGTGTTTCTGACGATACGAAGTGTGAAATATTTTGTACAAAAAAAAGTGATTTCTGATTGTAAAATTAAGAACTCTAAAAATGTATACTTATTCTAAATATGTATACAACTGCCTATGCGATCAGGTAGTATTAGTATTCAATACTATTTCACATTAAGATAAAAAAAAACTATATATACAAATATTTAAATAAAAAAAATCAAGAAGAATTAAATATTTTATACAGTTAACTATTCATTCAGGTAAGTTTATATAATTATGTTTAAATGGACATAAAAATCAAGAAGCATGAAATATTTTGTAACAAAAACAATTTTATTCAGACATAACTATTTTGTTTCATGCAGTATTGACACAATATCAATTAATATGGCAAGAGAATGGTTTCAAATTTCCATTGCTGTTAAAATAAGTATATATACAAAATAAGTTTATATATATATATTTATTTATTTAGTCATATATTATATGTATAATTACAAATGTGACACATTTCACATATACTTTTACAGTACTTTAATACCATCTCATACAATATTTGAGAAATGAGGCCTGCATTTTAAGAAATTAGTGTTATCATGGTATGGGAGATTTTATATTGTAATGCCATATAAGTGTGATCATATACTGATTTTATACACAGTCAATAGTTTTGTGAAAGTATGTCAGTTTTTAAAAACTTATTTGGCATCTTCACTATCTTAGACTGGTTAAAAGGATCAAACAAGTTTTTTGTCTTCTTGTACTCCCTGACTCGTTTCAAAACCTCTCATTTTGCATTAAATCGGCATGTTATGTTTATTCATCTCTGTCAAGTCTGTCTCTTTTCTCTTGTCAGGCACAGTCTACCCCTCCACAATGACACTGAATAAGTCACAGACGCGGGCCTTGAGGGTTTTATCTATGCATCAGGATGTTTTTCCTCCGCTTGAGGAATGCAATCATGCTCTAATTAAAACACCATTAATAAAGCAACAAAAATGCAAACACACACTCTGAGATCCTGCTCTCTGGAGTAACCTTCACAGCTCATTTTTAGCACCAACACCACTGCATTAATCCACCTAAATCAAGTCACACAATCAGACACTTTCATGATTTTACGAAAGAAAGTGGTATGATCTTCATGCCAAATTAGACCCAACACAGACAGACGCAGAGCAAAAGAACGTTTGCCACCGGCTCCCTGTTGACAACGTCAGCGTAGATTTTCTGTAAAGATCATAAAGATCATAAAGCTTGAGCACAATCCTCTAATATATCCCGGAATTATGCTTTAATAAATTAAATAACTGTCAGCAAAGGCTAACGTCTACACGAACCCTTCATTAAGGCCACAAGAAAGGCCACATCTCCAATCAAAACGTCTCGTCTCAGGTTTGAAATCTTAAAAGCAGATCCATAATCTCATTTCCATAAAGCTTTCTGTTGTAGTTTGTAGGCTTATTCATTTATTAAGCACATTGATCTTTGTTGTCAAGACGTCTTGTGCTCGTGCACACAGCCAATCAGTTTGAAATATTGAATATGCTTGTGTCTCCTCAAAAGCGCCGGTCTAAAACTCTGGATTCTGACAGATTAAGTCAAGCGTCTGTTGTCTTCCTCGCCAGACAACTTACTGCATGCATTATTGCTTTTGGGGGATGTTACGCTTCACTGGCTGTTTATTATGACTTGTTCTGTATGAGAAGGATGTGCAAAATGCTCAGCTCCTCTGGGTGGCAGGATCAATGTTTGGCCTCTGGGGGAGCTGTTATCCTTTTATTGATACAAGTGATTCTGAGGTGGGTTACAGTGTTCTGTGACGCCAGTGAACAAACTGAGGCACTGAAAGGGAGCAAACTCCAAAATAATAAAACTTAAAGGGACAGATTTGTTTGTTCATCATTTTTTTTTAGGTAATGCATATTTAGAGGCCTAAAGCAGCAGAAGAAACAAGTGTATTCTCGGCTAGATGACCTGTAGAGAGTAAATGCTTGCTTAAAATTGCCATCCCTCATCCTCCTAGGCTCAGCCGGTAACTTTCTGAGAAGTATGAGTCTGTTTCCATCATTAATTAAACAGAAGTCTCTGCTCTTGGTCCTGTGTGCATTAGCTCAATTTCACACTAGCTGCATTTATTCACTCTTATTCACCAAAGTTTGTTTCTCTATATAACATTTCCAGCTTACTTTCACTTTAAAGATGCACCCTTTCATTTGACAGGTTTCATCCTACTCAGTTTGTGTTCAAGCACTGTACAATTTGATCTAGGGCTCATCAGTAGACAGATGTTTGAAATCCTCCCTTTGTTTCCCATGTGAAAAAAAGTGTGCTTAATTGTATTAAAAGTGTACTTTTTTTGTACTTCAAATCTTAAAAGTATACTTTTTAAAAAGTGCACTTGCAAATAATATAATATAATTTAAATTAAAGGCCACTTAAGTGTACTTAAAGAGAGTGCACTTTAATGACTATATTTCTTAACATACTTAAGTGCACTTTTTAGAAATGCACTGTATAATAATGTCTAATTAAGTGTTACTTAAACATACGTTTTACATAATTATGATTTTATAGTGTTTCTGTCACAATACGTTGGAGCACGGGAACGAGGAAACGAGGAAACGTGGAGATTTCACAAAACGAGAGTCTTTAATGATTCAACAGGAGACATGGAACACAAGGATGACGTTCAACAAGTAGACCCGACAAAGGAAGACTGAACAAACAGGAACTTAAATACAAGGGATAATTACTTAACACAGGTGCACAGAATGACTAATGAACAAAACAAGGACAGGAACATGACCAAAAAAAGGAACACAGGAACAGAAACAGGGGCAAAACATAACAAAACAGGTCCATGATCCTGACATATTGCCCCCCTCACGGAAGGCGCGTACTCGCGCCATAGAACAACAGAGGGGGGGCACGGGTGGGAACTTGGAAGGCGGCTCAGGAGGTGGATGAACACCCGGGAGGGGGCCGGCAGACAGAGACCAGGGAGGTGACGATGGAGGGAGGAGCCAGGGCAGAAACATGAGGAGCCAGGGTGGATCAGACGGAGAGAGGAGCCAGCGATGAAACGGGAAGAAATTGGAGAAAGAGGAGCAAAGCAGGACCCAGGCCACAGCCATGATGGCAACCCACGGTGGAGCCGACGGAGGGAGGAGCCATGGAAGAGGAATGTCCACCGACTCCAGGGAGCAGACCAACGGCGGCGGCGCAGGTGGTGGAGGAGCCCGACGCGGAGACGGAGAGCCGATGAGCCAGGGCGACGGGGAAGATCCGAAGGCGTGGATCCGGGAGGCCGCAGTGGAGCCGGAGCGACAGAGGACTGAGTGCGGAGCTGAGGGCGAGCAGAGGCGCTGCCAGACGACAGCGGAGGAGGAGGCAGGAGCGGGTGGGAGGGCTTGACTGACATCATTTGCAGCTCCGGCTCCGCGGTGATCCTCAGCACTGTCGCTCCGTACGGCGATGGCTCGTCGGTCGCGGCGAGCTCCGGCTCTCTATCAGCGGTGGTCTCGGGCATGCGCTCCATGCATCGGGGAGATGGTGGGCTGGGCACTGGTTCGGGAGTGGAACTGGCGAGATTCTCCTGGGAACAGGTGGGGAACGGAGATCCATTTCTCGCCAGTGTCCACTCCACAAAGGCGGGGAAATTCACTCGAGGACCATCTTCGGACGACAGCGCTCTGCACGAGATGTTCAAACTGGCATCGTAGAACACACAGAGCGCATCGTCCGGGTAGCTGGTTAGAGCAGCGATGACCAGGAACAGTCTGGTATGGCCCTCGAGCGAACTTTCCCCCTGCTCCAGCAGGAGGAGGAGGTACTCCGGACGGGTCAGGGGATCCATGAGGGGAAACACGACGGAAACAAAACCACTGAGAGAAAACGGGAAACAAAAATGGAGGGTAAACACACGTAGGTAACTGTTTCGGTCGGGTCTTCTGTCACAATACGTTGGAGCACGGGAACGAGGAAGCGAGGACACGTGGAGATTTCACAAAATGAGAGTCTTTAATGATTCAACAGGAGACATGGAACACAAGGATGACATTCAGCAAGTAGACCCTACAAAGGAAGACTGAACAAACAGGAACTTAAATACAAGGGATAATTACTTAACACAGGTGCACAGAATGACTAATTAACTAAATGAGGATATGAACATGATCAAAAAAGGGAACACAGGAACAGAAACAGGGCCAACACATAACAAAACAGGTTCATGATCCTGACAGTTTTAAATAATTAAACTTATTTTGATATATTTACCAATATACTAAACCACGTGTAAAATAATTGATTTTAATTTCAACTTAAGTGTGTTGCCCAAAATTACATTTGTTAATGTATTTTAAATGTATTTAGTCTATAATATATATATATATATACTGTGTGCATTAATGCACTTGAAATTTATTTTTCTTCTAAACTTCAATACACTTTCTTCTACAGTATACCCCAATAAAACGTATTGTTGAAATTTTCATCACCAGCTCCTGCTCTGTGAACTCTATGAAGTTTAATATTCTACATAATATTTGACATACAGTGTCATTTACGAGAGTACTACTTTATCTGTACAGTATGTAATAGCAATATAGACTGTACTTTACATCTGTGTACAAAATACTTTCAATGTCATTATGTTGTTCTAAGTCACTTAAACACACATTTAATTGCATTAATTGCAAGCGAAAATTTAACAAATGTACACAAAATTAATTTGGATTCAAATACATTTTATTTTAATTAGACTAGGCTACACTACACTGTAAAAGAAATATTGACTGTTAGTTAGGTGAATAAGTCATGAATGCGTCTAACCGTAGTCTTTGGTCTAACTACACAATGAGTTAGACCAACTTGAACTTGAACAGAAATGGAAACTTGAAAGTATCTCTTTTGTTTAATGCGCATGTGCCAAAAATACTACGTCATGATGGCGCACTACTTCACCGGAGTTTGAAAAATGCGCTGTCCACCATGTTTCTGTAATCGCTATGCGTGAGGGAACTTTACTGTTCAAACAAGAGGAGAACAAAGCTTTTGGATGATTATAGATGAGACTTTATGTACTGCAAATAATGAGTCAAGTAAGTATAAGCTTTATTTATTGTTAAATTTTGCCATTCCCCTTGTGAAAAATAAGTGCGCTTAATTGTATTGAAAGTGTACTTTTTGTGTAATTTAAATCTTAAAAGTATACTTTTTAAAAAGTGCACTTGCAGATAATATAATATAATTATATTTAAAGGCCACTTTAGTGTATTTAAAGAGAGTACACTTTAATGACAATATTTCTATACACTCTTAAGTGCACTTTATAATAATGTGTAATTAAGTTTTACTTAAACATACATTTTACATAATTATGATTTTATAGTGTTTTAAATAAGTACACTTATTTTGATATATTGACCAATATATATGTAAACTAATTAATTTTAATTTCAACTTAAGTGTGTTGTCCAAAATTACATTTGTTAATGTATTTTAAATGCATTTAGTCTATATTATATACTGTGTGCATACACTTTCTTATACAGTATACTCCAGTAAAACGTATTGTTGACATTTTCATCACCAGCTCCTACTCTATGAACTCAACTACAAGTTTAATTTTCTACATAATATTTGACATAAACAAAATTAATCTGCATTCTAATACATTTCATTGTAATTAACTACACTGTAAAAATGATTGACTTTTAGTTCGGTGAATGAGTCATGAATGAGTCTAACTACACAATGAGTTAGAACAACTTCAACAGAAATGGAAAATTTAACATTTAACCATGCACAACATCTGTCAACTTTTTGTTTTTAATTTTTATTAAACACTTGCTTAGAGAATACAAAAGTGCAAAAACATATGCCAAGGAAAGGAGCCAGGGGTTCAAGGATATGGCCAGAGCAATTAAAAATCAGAATATAGAGAGAGAAAAAAAAAAAGAAAAACATGAAAAATAAAATAAATAAATGAGACAAAAATAAATAAAGAGATTACATAACAATAAACAATATTTCCTGCAAAACATTATATTATTAAATAAAAAAAATATACAAAAATACTCTCAACAAAAAGTTGAGATTATTTTGTATTATTTTTATTTAATAATATAATGTTTTGTAGGAAAGATTGTTTATTTTTATGTAATCTCAACTTCTTGGTTTAATGCGCATGCGCCAAAAAAATACTACGTCATGATGGCGCACTACTTCACCAGAGTTTGAAAAATGCACTGTTCGCCATGCTTCTGTAATCGCAATGAGTGAGGGAACTTTGCTGATCAAACAAGAGGAGAACAAAGGAGCTTGAATGAATACAGATGATACTTTATGTACTGCAGATAATGAGTCAAGTAAGTATATCCAGGGGAGCAACTGCACATTTGCTGAGGGGTATGCAAGAACAGTGTCGGCGCCCCCCTGTATTCTAGTAGCCTCTAACACTAACTCGCGCAGAAAACTTTCTGCAAGTCAATGACCAAAAGCCCATTACTAGCTTGTGCATGGAAGGATACAAACTCATCAGGAGTCAAAAAAGTGACAAAGGTTTGAACCCCCTTCCCCCTTTTTTAATACCATAGAGAAAAAGTGCAAAGTAAAAAAAAGGAAAAAAAAAGAAAAGTGTGTCACATAA
>NW_015636051.1:338617-347406 GCF_001515625.1 Sinocyclocheilus rhinocerous
GAGAGACGGTGTCCTGCAGAGTTTAGCTCCGACCCGAATTAAACACACCTGAACCAGCTAATCAAGCTCTTACTAGGCATACTAGAAACTTAAAGGCAGGTGTGTTGAGGCAAGTTGGAGCTAAACTCTGCAGGACACCGGCCCTCCAGGACCGAGTTTGGGCACCCCTGGTTTAAAGGGTTAAGTCACCCAAAAAAACTCACCCTCGAGGCATCCTAGGTGTATATGACTTTCTTCTTTCAGATGAATCCAGTCGGAGTTATATTAAAAATTGTCCTGGCTATTCCAAGCTCTATCATTGCAGTCAGCGGGTGTTGCAGTTGAACAGTCCACAAGTCGTCAAATAAAGTGCACGTATCCATAATAAAACGTGCCTCAAACGGCTCTGGGGAGTGAATAAAGGCCTCCTTTAGCGAATCCATGCCTTTTTGTAAGAAAAAAATATCCATATTTCAAACGTAATAAACACTTTAAAAGCATTTTAAATTATTAAAATTAAAATTTATTAAAGCATGTCAACATATTCTGTTGCACCAAATACATAAAATAATGATCTTTAAAATAGCATCATATGACCCCTTTAATATAACTCCAACTGGATTTGTCTGAAAGAAGAAAGTCATATGGTGCGTTTCCACTGCGTGGTACGACTCGGCTCGGCTCAGTTTGCGTTTCCACTGCAGTTTAGTACCTCTTTAGAGTGGGCGGATTATTCACATGTTGTTATAGTTGCGCTGCCTCTACTGCCGCGACTCCTGAAAAACTTTTTCATGGGTGAGTAAAACAGGCTAATTTTCATTTTTGGGTGAACTAACCCTTTAAGCCTTGTCTGTGAAACCGGGGGTATAATTATTGTATTAATTGTGTGTGTGTGTATGTGTGTGTGTGTTGGTAATTCTATATTACATTATGTATAGTAAATTTTGTGTAAATTAAAACACAACCAGTAAATGTTGACCTTGTGGACATTTTTAGGTCCCCAATGAGGAAACCGGTTTATAAATCAAACAGAAGGATGTTTTCTGTGATGGCGAAATTTAGGTTTAGGTATTTTTGTATGTAAAATGATTTTGCATTGTTCTCCAGACTCTTTCTAACTAAATAAGAAAGTGTTGTAACTTTGTGTATAGTGTTGGGTTTCTCTTGTGCATCAGCAAAAAGTGGTTTTTGTAGTTGTTCTAGAGATTGTTTTGTCAATAAATGTAGAGGGTTTTCCATTTTGTGTTTGTGTTGATTGTAACTAGGTAATTAATCAATTTTTAAAATAAAATGTTAAATATACTAAATTACAACTTCATTATTAGAGATATAGCTAGAAATATATTTAATTATATAATAGTATACATGCAAATTACGTTAAAGTGTATTTTCGTTCACATTAATTGCTTTTTCAGAAGTACACATTTACCATATTTCAAAGTACATATAAAATATACTAAAGTTCCATTTAAGTGGTTCAAAATTATTACTCAAAAGTTCAACTAATTGCATTTAATGTAATTTTAAACTGTGATATATTTGAAATCAATTACAAATAATATGCATTAGGTGGTCGAAAACATTTAATTCACGCTTAAGTGTATTGTTAACTGACATTAAAGTATATTTAAGTTCACATTAATTGCGTGTCAGTACATTGATCAGTACACTTTAACCATATTTTAAAGACACTAGAAGCAATTATGAAAGTACATATAAATATGTACTAAAGTCCCACTTAAGTGGTTTAAAAAAATCACTTAAAAGTTCAACTAATTGCATTTAATATAACTTTAAAATGTGATACATTTGAAATTAATTACATATAAAATGCACTTAAGCGCCGAAAACATTACATTTAATTCACACTTATGTGTGTTCTTTTAAAGTACATTACTTGTGCAATAAGTAAACTTTAAAAAATATATACTTAAGTGCACTTCTTTTTCACAAGGGTTTACCTGACATTAGAAATCCATGAATTTAGGTTAAATAGAGCAAGTTGGTGTTTATTTTCAGCTTTTGTTTGAAATTTCTCAATACAGATACCTGGGGCCTGTACCATGAAGCCGGTTTAGCTGGATAGTCAGGTAAGTTTCAGTTTAGTTTGCGTCAACTCTGGGTTTTAGGTACCATGAAAGTAGCACGGCTATAATCGGTGTTCATCACCATTGTAACTTACACTCCATGGCTAACCTGCACTGGGGAAGGTTATGTTCTGGTTTATAGATCTCAAACGGAAATTTGACCAATCAGCTTCGAGCTAAGTGACACATCTCTGACACAATAAAGTCACTCCCCCAGTTTCTCTTGCTCCAAATTAAAGGACACTACATAGTAAAACATTTTTAAAGACAAAATCGTCTGGCTGATGATTATTGATTTTTATTTATTATAATTATTTAAACAATTTATATAATTATTATACCATTAATCCATTACACGAGCCAGTTTAGTTTAATAATAATTAAGCTTTTTTATTTTTTAATGCATATAAATATATAAAGATATGCAATAAATAAGTTTTAGAATCAATAGCTCTAAACATGACTACACATCGGCTTAGATTTTTAAGTGTTTTTATACCTATAACGATTATCAGCTATATAAACTAACTTCACAACTTTTACTTGCACTGATATGGCAAGATGTTTTCTTTAAGTTGTCCTCTTTCATGGATAGATCGTTTCATCTTGCTGTGTAAATGTGTTTAAATTCTTCACATTTTTCAATCTTTTAATCTGTGGTAGTGAATCAGAGTTTCAAGGCATGTGATTGGCTGTTCATTACTGATGTCACACTTTCATGTGCATATGCTTCATAAACTCAGGATCAAAGCCTGAAAGTTGATGAACATTGAAAAGAAAGTTAATGGTCAGCGTCATGGTACCAACAAAGCCAGATTGGACTAGTTTGGTTTTGTCAGCTCAAAACTAATCCTGTAACCCTGGGTTTGTTCAGCCACCATCATGGTACAAGCCCCTGACCTCAGTTTATCCAGTTATGTTATATAAAAAAAAAAAGTTGAGCTTTTAATTTAGTATTTTTTTTTCAAAACTACATGAGAGCTTTAGACATTCTATTGGCTATAATTAACTTTGCAACTACACGTCAACTAACTTTCATTAGAGTATTAGTAGACTGTTTGGTTATGGTCAGGGTTATGATTAACAGAATAAGTTGACATGTACTTGCAAAGATACTTATAGTCAGTAGTCTGTCTGTTGGGGGACCATCAACATGAAGTGTTAGCTTTTTATTTATTTATTAGTTAGTTAGTTAGTTAGTTCATCAATTAGGCAGTTGTTTTCGAGAGTAAATTGGTGGCAGTCCTGCCTCATCATGACTGAAGAAAAAAATAATTTAATTAGACATTTTTAGACATGTTTCTCTAGCGTTTTGTTCAGTATCAAAGAGAACCAGGTTCAAAACCCAGTCTATTATGTAATTTTTATTTATTTATTTTTGCAAAAAATTGCACCTGGACTTGAAAGCCAATGATCAATATGCATTTTCATTGCACGCAAAAGATAAGAGAGAGCTTTGACATTTTGATAATAACTCCTTTTGAGTCACATTAATATAGAGTGACACAAGTGGGTAGATAAAGAGAGCATTTACAGTTTCACTGGACAATAAGTTTTAGAATCAATAGCTCTAAACATGACTACATATCAGCTTAGATTTTTAAGTGTTTTTATACCTATAACGATTATCAACTATATAAACTAACTTCACAACTTTTACTTGCACTGATATGGCAAGATGTTTTCTTTAAGTTGTCCTCTTTCGTGAATAGATTGTTTCATTTTGCTGTATAACTGTTTTAACTGTCGTTTAATCTTTGGTAGTGAATCGCATGACTCTCTGATGAGAATCAGATTTTCAAGGAATGTGATTGGCTGTTCATTACTGATGTCACACTTTCATGTGCATATGCTTCATAAACTCAGGATCAAAGCCTGAAAGTTGATGAACATTGAAAAGAAAGTTAATGGTCAGCGTCATGGTACCAACAAAGCCAGATTGGACTAGTTTGGTTTTGTCAGCTCAAAACTAATCCTGTAACCCTGGGTTTGTTCAGCCACCATCATGGTACAAGCCCCTGACCTCAGTTTATCCAGTTATGTTATATAAAAAAAAAAAGTTGAGCTTTTAATTTAGTATTTTTTTTTCAAAACTACATGAGAGCTTTAGACATTCTATTGGCTATAATTAACTTTGCAACTACACGTCAACTAACTTTCATTAGAGTATTAGTAGACTGTTTGGTTATGGTCAGGGTTATGATTAACAGAATAAGTTGACATGTACTTGCAAAGATACTTATAGTCAGTAGTCTGTCTGTTGGGGGAGCATCAACATGAAGTGTTAGCTTTTTATTTATTTATTAGTTAGTTAGTTAGTTAGTTCATCAATTAGGCAGTTGTTTTCGAGAGTAAATTGGTGGCAGTCCTGCCTCATCATGACTGAAGAAAAAAATAATTTAATTAGACATTTTTAGACATGTTTCTCTAGCGTTTTGTTCAGTATCAAAGAGAACCAGGTTCAAAACCCAGTCTATTATGTAATTTTTATTTATTTATTTTTGCAAAAAATTGCACCTGGACTTGAAAGCCAATGATCAATATGCATTTTCATTGCACGCAAAAGATAAGAGAGAGCTTTGACATTTTGATAATAACTCCTTTTGAGTCACATTAATATAGAGTGACACAAGTGGGTAGATAAAGAGAGCATTTACAGTTTCACTGGACTGACAAAATTGGAATATATATATACAGTGGGTACGGAAAGTATTCAGACCCCCTTAAATTTTTCACTCTTTGTTATATTGCAGCCATTTGCTAAAATCATTTAAGTTAATTTTTTTTCCTCATTAATGTACACACAGCACCCCATATTGACAGAAAAACACAGAATTGTTGACATCTTTGCAGATTTATTAAAAAAGAAAAACTGAAAAATACAAAAAAATGGTTTTAAGTTTTTTGAAGTGTCTTCGAGATGTATATATATATATATATATATATATATACTGAATTTTGTTTTGTCTTTTGAAAGATAAATTGTAAGTTTAACATTTTTTTATGTACAGTTAAAACTTCTTAACCTAAAACTGCTTTAGGTTAATTAAACCTAAAGGTCTACATAATCCTCCAAAACAAGCTGACAATATTGCCAGTGACGACTTTGTGTACACAGGTAAATGCTGCTGAAGTGACGTGTTTGTGAGATTGTGTTGATAGAGCTCAGGGGCAATAAGTGGAAGATTGCAGGTTTTAACTTCACAAGGACCATAAACTATGACCTTTTTGCCCTTGATCAACTCTCTTGACTCTGTGTTAATCAAGGGGGACAGAACCTTAAATAAGTGTACTGTAAAGAAACTATCCCAACAGCAGGGTGCCAGTGCTTGTGCCGGAACGCTGCCAGTTGCCAAATTGGTTCGGGGCTGAAAACTTGGCTCCACGGCCTTTTTATTTTCCCTGTCCATCTTGTTAAGACTTAAACAAAGAACTTAATGCGTACATAGTCAATTACATCATTGGCTTTCATTTCACATGTTGGATATAGGATGTTTTCACACCGTGTTTGTTTGAGCCCTCCAAATGCTCTCGGAGATGTTCAGCGTATATTTGAACAAACCAAGGGATCTCAGACCCACCTAAAAGGACACAAAAGTGAACCGTACTCAGACCACCATTGGAGGTGGCTAGCATTCTGCCCACTTTAAATCAGACACAGAGATGAAGTAGTGTGGTAAGATCACATTTATTTGAATTCATGAATTATAGCATTGATTTGAATTAATTATCGAGAGAGAGAGAGAGAGAGAGAGAGGGATGAAAGTTGTGTATGTGAATTGCGTCTTTGCCTCTCATTTTGTCTTTGTAAGAACTCAGACTCCAGCTTTCTGTGCAGACACACAAACTTGTGATGTGAACAAGTGTCTAAGATCACTTTAGTGCTGAAGAGGACCACAAAAAGAACCATGTTCTTTTTTGAGTTCACTATATTATGAACCAACGTGATCTCATGATAATTCGTATGTATTTTACGTAGCATGTAGTTCTATAAAACGTACATTTACTTACGTTCTTACAGGCACTAAAACGTACAATACTGACGTATTTTCAGCATCTAAACGTACAAATACTTACGTATTTTCAGCATTGAAACGTACAAAATTGACGTATTGACGACACCTAAAAATGAATCCTTATGAATATTGAAATGCCTACATAATGTTAAACAAGACTTCACTTTAAACCTTAAAATAAATAACATTTCTGCAATCGTTTAACCTTTACTTGTCATATAATGTTTACTTTGATTGCCATAGACCACAAAAGGCGTTTTTTCCCAACATGCTGTGACTAACAATAGAACTATAAAATACACCAAAAACGCAACATAATTATGAAATGAAACAATTTTATTAGTGCGCTGTAATCCAAATCTTCCGAATCCATACGACTGTGAGGAACAGACCCAAATCCAGCCTTTATTCGGCGATCTTCATCTCCATCCCGAGCAGCGAGTCCAGTGACCAAAATCTAAATCGCTTATTGATAAAATGATAAAAATGCATTGATACGAATATCTTAATGATATAAAAGATACGTAAATATTTGTACGTTTTTTTGCAAAAAATACATAGCGATTTGTACGTTTTAAACGTTGAAATACGTCTAAATTGTACGTTTTAGCATTAATAAAAACGTACAAAAATGTACGTTTTGTAAATGTTACGTATTAATACCTACGTATAAACATGAGACCAGGCTGTATGAACACCAAATGACTGAGGTCACTTTCATTAGTTCCCTTCCAGGTTTTAAAAAGGAACTAAATGTGAAAACACCCTAAGAGAGGTTCTCATATATTTATTGACACACATCCTCAAAAATGATATATATGGTTTTACTTTGAATACAAGCATTTGCTAAATGACAACTTACTTATGTATGCCATCATTTTCGTCAAGTCACAGGTAAATATGTATGTTTTTTTTTCTGACGTTGTAAAGTTGCTCGGTAGCTCACCTGGTACAGAGTTGAACTTGCAATGTGAAGCACCTGGATTCAAGCCCTGTGAAAAACAAGTTACAATAAAAGATTTCAAAGACTTTCAGCTCAAAGCCAGCTACAATGGCATGGTTCATTCAGTAAATCTATTTTTTATTTCACGTTTGCTGTTGTTAATACTATTGGTTAGGTTTGGGGTTTAGTGTAAGCAGTATGTTATTTTTAAACTCGATTAAACTTTTAGCGTCACTCACCAGGCATTTAATTTCCGAACATGTGCGAAACATGCAACAATCAACATTATAAAACTGCCATATTCACACTAATCTGTTTCGGATAAAACTGAACACACTTTTAGCTCCACTCACTGGATATTTCATTTTGAAAGTGTCACAAAACATGCAAAAAGCAATGCAATATCTTTTTATTTATATATTTTTTTTGTCAGGCACACCATTTACACTATAATCCTTCAAAAATAGCAAACAAATAAATACATTTAAGAAAAAAAAATGTTACTGTGGAATTATCGTGAAGATATTGTAAATTACTTTGTATACAAATATTTGCTAAATGACAACTTACTTATGTACTGTAGTGTATACCATCACTTTAGATGAAGTAACAGGTAAAGTATTCAGACCCCTGGAGATTATATTTAATTAAACATTCGAACAGAAAATCTATGCATAGGCCCATATATTGCTCTATCAGAGATCCATATTTTAATCCAGCTCCAGCACTATGAACTTCATCAACTGCTTCTCAGAATATTCCTGAAATAAATGTCCATGGTCATCTTTGCCTAGTGCGGTAAAATAGCTAGAGGCAATTAAATACTCACTCAAGGGGGTAATGCATCTCTCCTGTTTAGACAGAGCAATCCTTTACCTCGGTCTCATGTAATTAGCAACAAATAACAATCTCTTAGGGTTTTCCCATGCTCTAAATTCCACTTACTTTCTCATCAGCTCTTTCTGACAGTAGAGACGAGAGGTAATCAAGGCTCTCATCCACCACTGCTACCTGATTTTAACATCACAAAATGACTTTTCCAAGAGCTAGCATTAACAGGCCTTGTGAGAATAGGTTGTTGGACTTAAGTACAGGTGGGCCAAATGGCACTGGATATGAAATATCACTCAATGGAATAGTTCACCCAAAAATTATGACAAAATTGTCTTCATTTACTCGTCCTCACATGGTTTCAAACCTGAATGGATTTTTTCTTTAAAAATAAAAGGAGTTTTTTTTAAAGAGACTCTTCCAAAAAATAACAGTTCATATGAATGCAGCTCTCAATCCCAAAAAAGAGACTTACATGCTACTGCATACTCCAAAAGAGCAGATTTCTGCCTAACATGTTTTCTTATATAAAGAATGATAATAATAAGGTTAAAAAATGATTTTTTAAGGAGACCTATTCCTTTAAGCTGTCTTAACCCTGCTGAGGTAAATCAACCCATTTTGCTTTCATAATCTGACACATCTCAGAGTGAAAAATCAATGAGGAAAGTAAGAAAGAAAAAAAATGTAGGCCAAGACATGATTTTATCCATCTGGAATTGATTGGATCATGAAAAGTGTTCTCGCTGACAGGTGGTTGGTGGGGAGGGGTTGAAAAGTAAAAACGATCTAAAATGTTTATTACATATCACTACATTTTTAGGAAAGATTATGAATGATTATTTTGGATTGTTACACATCTATCTGGAATACTTGGACTTTGACTGCACTGAAAAAAAAAAAAAAAACAGCCAATGATTTTTTACAGCATTA
>NW_015636051.1:347625-355202 GCF_001515625.1 Sinocyclocheilus rhinocerous
TTTTTTTTTCCCAAAACAAACAAAGTAAAAAGATGATTTATTATAAAGACCATATATTTCTGTTAGCCATAATAAATAAAATAAATAAAAACATAATTGTAGCAAATATAATATATAATTATTATTTTAATTTTGGCATAAACAAAAGCTAAATAATATTGAAGTAGAATTTTAATTTAAGATAAAACTAAAAACCTTTTGTTAGTCAACATTTCATTTAGTTCAACTTTGAACCTCAGAGGACATCAGTATTAAATGTATTCATTCATTCATTCATTAGTTTATAGCAGAACCTTTAAGATATAATATGCAGGTCAAATTCTTAAATAAATTCAACTCAAAACAATATTTAATGTTTATGGATTTATTTATTTATTTATTTGGTGAGTAGGCATGTGATAAGACATGATGTGAAAAGATTAAGAGATAATGTACAGTCAGCCGGTCATTATTGAAAAATACAAGTGATACAAGGGTGTTTTAGTGATGACCGGCTGACTGTACATTTATACATTATGTACATTTATATAGCCAATGTGCACCAATAATTCATTGACTGTCATGAAAAAGTAAATAGGGCCAGTTTACATTAATAAAGTGTCTAGTGACAAGTGTCCCAGCAATATAGTGTTTTCTTCGCTTTGTACTAAATCGTATGCTTCATATTATGATCAAGTTCCACTACTAGGCATGTATGGATATAGTCTGGTGGCGGTGCGAGAAGCAGGCTCCTCCGTTTCCTCCTGTGATATGAAACGCTGTGCGGCTCCTCACCTCTGAATTGTCACAAAAGCACTGACATCTGTGCCTTACAGATGGCTTGTGATGATGTTGCGGATTACTGACTCACTGCTCTGCTATGAAAGGGAACCAAAAGGAGAAAATTGTAAGTCCTTTCTGTTTGAATGAGCAGAGGGCCTTCTAGAGAGAGACAGATGTTAATTTATCTCCATTACCCACTCAGGGCAAGCCTTCTGAGGTACACTGCTCTGCAGTTGACTGCAACGCTGCTGCATGTATCCGTCTCAGAGGCGTTGAGGGCTATCTGACTAAGCCTTTCAACCACATTACTTCAATTCCACATTCATCTGCTGTGGTTAATTCAATGGTCTGATGTCACATTAATCAGAAGATTGCAAAGGTATCTGTTAGAACACCCCAGTTCGGATGTGTTGCATTAAATTTTTTTATATATATTTTTTTTTATTTTAAAGATTTCAGTTTGATTTTTTTGTTTTAAGTTCAGGGCTTTAAAATGAATAAACACCTTGATTATTCGATTTCCACATGTGGGTGGAAATTAAACTCCCTTTTCCGCTGATTGGTTATCCCAGTGGTTCTCAAACCTCTCCATGAAGTACCCCTAGCACTGCACATTTTGTATGTCTCCCTCTATCTGACACACCCACTTCAGGTCTTGCAGTCTCCACTAATGAGCTGATGAGTTGAATCAGGTGTGATAGATGAGGGAGACATACAAAATGTGCATATCTCATGTCAAAGCTTTTGTTTTAGAATTTTAAAATGTACATTAATTTCAGAATGCCTCAGTATTTGGAAAGTCACATTTTGCTTTAAGGATAGCAAAGCAGTCTTGAGCTCCTTAAGAAAAGATAAATATGCAGTGCAGAATATTAAATATTTACTCATTTAATGTGACTTTTTTAAGCAACAGTTCAACCAAAAATGAAAATTAGCTGAAAATGTACTCATCCTCAGGACAGTGGCGGTTCTAGTTTGTATGGCGCCCTGGGTGAACCACCCCTTCTGCCACAT
Source organism: Sinocyclocheilus rhinocerous (assembly GCF_001515625.1). NCBI lineage: Eukaryota > Metazoa > Chordata > Actinopteri > Cypriniformes > Cyprinidae > Sinocyclocheilus > Sinocyclocheilus rhinocerous. The sequence goes on from NW_015636051.1 coordinate 349,402, forward strand.
CTAAATGAAATCATTTTTTTCATAAATTTTGCTATTATATATTTAAACTATTTAAAACCAATACAAATAAATAAAAAAACAGAAATCCCTCCAAAACTGCACAACTGTACAGTAAAACATTAATAAATTATGTTACATTTGCTAAAAACAAAACAAGACAAACAAAAAACCATTATGTTACAAAATCACTTTACATTTTACTGTCTGGTTATGTAATCTAGACAGAAAAAGGATTGGTATTGCCCTATGTGTAATAACACAGCAAGCAACATAGAATAACTTAAGTGATATAAGCCTATTTTAGCGAGATGAGTGATAGCTGCATAGATATCCTTTATTATTTGCATATTTTTTTTGAGGTGACATAAAATAAAATGAAAATGAAATCAAAATGGTCAATTGCGCAATTACATTTAGATCCGCTCAAGCTGCTTCATTTTTCTTTTTACAGCTTTGCACATTATAACCAATCACACGATTCTGTTGATCTTATGAATGTAATGGCCAATCAGAGACATTTAAATTAGTCATCGCTGAAGCGCTGGAGTTGTGTTCAGTGCGCACACTCACTGAATTCCACACCATATAGTCGTGAATGGACTATATTCATGGTTACTTCCTGGTTTTAGATAAGCCAGCTCAGTCACTTCCGGTCAACTGTCAAAATTATCTTTCTCTACATAATCCATTCAGAATGAAAAGTTTTGTTTGTCTAAGAGGACCATACTGTTTACTACCATATACTCGCTTCATCTAGAAAGCATCTGCTTTGTACAAATATCTGATAGACATCTTGAAGATGTCAGTTTTACGTACATTCAAAATCATAAACACATTTTCTAAATGTCTATTTGACATCTGATGAGAAACGTCCTATAGACGTATTGCAGCTGAGCAAACACTCTAAAAAATATGTCTTGCAGATGTAAATGCAGACGTCAAATAGACGTCTCCGTGATGTACATGTGCTATCAGGGAAAACATTACAGCAGCATGTCTGTATTGAGTGAATGTATTTATAAGCTTCTACAGTTAAAAAAATAAAAATAAATATATATTTATATATATGTGTGTGTGTGTGTGTGTGTGTGTGTGGTTTTTAAATTAAATCTAATAATATTTCAAAATATTAAATGTATTATTATTTAATTGTTATATCATTAATAATAAACTTATTTAATTCCTAGATAACTGGTTAAGTATTTAAACTTAAGTTGCAGCGCGTTGAGCTCTCTCGGCCACCGTACTTATATCACTTAAGTTATTCTATGTTGCTTGCTGTGTTATTACACATAGGGCAATACCAATCCTTTTTCTGTCTAGATTACATAACCAGACACTAAACTGTAAAGTGATTTTGTAACATAATGTTTTTTTGTTTGTCTTGTTTTGTTTTTAGCAAATGTAACATCATTTATTAATGTTTTACTGTACAGTTGTGCAGTTTTGGAGGGATTTCTGTTTTTTTATTTATTTTTTATTGGTTTTAAATAATTTAAATATATAATTGCAAAATTTATGAAAAAAATAATTTCATTTAGATGTGGCAGAAGGGGTGGTTCACCCAGGGCGCCATACAAACTAGAACCGCCACTGTCCTGAGGATGAGTAAATTTTCAGCAAATTTTCATTTTTGGTTGAACTGTTGCTTAAAAAAGTCATATTAAAGGGGTCATATGATGCGATTTCAAGTTTTCCTTTCTCTTTGGAGTGTTACAAGCTGATTGTGCATAGATAAGATCCCTGAAGTTGCATTGACTAAAGTCTCAAAACCAAAGAGATATTCTTTATCAAAGTTAAGACTCTACCACCCCCCCCTAAAATGGCTCGTTCTAACACGCCCCCACATATCGTCACTATGTGGAAATATTAGCATAATGATGCCGAAATGTGCACGCAAAGAAAGAAGGCGTGGTTTCAGTAACCGCAGTTAGTGTTGAAGCAGCCATGTCAGGGAGACGCTGTGTGTTTCTAGGCGAAAGCAAAAGCACTTTATTTGGCCTTCCGAAAGTAGACGCATTTAGGAATCTTTAAGATTACTTACAACAGAACAGCAATGCATTTTATGGACGACACAATACACTGGGTCAGCTGGCCAATCAGAGCAGACTGCGCTTGTCTACATATTGGATGGGCTGAGTTTTTTTGTTTTTTTTTGAAAATAAAACTGTAAACTTTATTTCCAGGTTTATTAAGTAATGAATCCCGCATTTTATTTGTGGACTGTATATATAGAAGCCTTTAGAACATTACTGGAGTTGAGCACATGATTTATACACTGTAAATGTTTTCTGTTCAACCCAGCAGGTGCTTCTTTGGACACTAGCTATTTTCAATTGTTTGCCACTAAGTTCAAGACATGGATGCATTAGCCCTGCATGCATTTTAAAGAACAGGATGCAATTAACGGGTATACAAAAAGACTGTCCACCACAGCCAAAGTTCAGCGTCTGGAATAATTGCACTCTTAGCAGCAGCAAGCACTGCTGATCACTAATTACGCTTGTTTCTATTATTCTCCAATGAATTCAGCTAGAGCCCTAATAATAAATACAAAAGATGAAATAAAAAGAATAACTGTAGAAAGGTAATATAGGTGCTGTGGGTGCATTAGCATTAGACAATAACATTGCACAGTGCAGACTGTAGACTGCCAGATACAGCATAATACATACAATATACTTAGGAAAGTATATACAGCATAAAAAAAACAAAAAAGTTTATGCACAGTTACCATATGAGCAGTTATTGCAAATATAGTATACTGCACAGTGATTGACAGGTATTAATGCACAGGTATATTAACTAAAATAAGAGGCGCCTGCGTGTATGCTGGAAACACATAATTACGTTTTATAAATAATATCAAGAAGTGTGATTATGGTGCAGAATATTGATTAATAAAGACTTATTTTCGCACAGTTCCATGCACAATGCTATATTGTGACCTCAAAACACTTTTACTCTAGTGCATGATTTGTAAACTAATATCATTTGAAATTTGCATCACATGATTTACTCCATATATATATGGCTTTTCCAATGTTGTAAAATTACTCGATAGCTCACCTAGTACAGCATTACTCTTGATATGCAAAGCACTCGGGTACAATTCCCGTGAAACACAAGTCATGACAAAGAGCATAAGAAAAACTTTCAGCTCAAAGCAAGCTAAGGTTGCTTTAGCAAATGAATCATGTTTGCAACCTCATGTTTGCTTCTGTTAACACTATCGGTTGGGTTTAATGTAGAGTCTAGTTTAGGTGATATGTTATTTTCAAACATGTTAGAGCATTAACCTTTTAGCGTCACTCACCAGACATTTCATTTCCGAACAACACAAAATGTACAAGCAACATAATAAAACGTTTCACATTCATCTGTTTCAGATAAAACTGAACATGTTTTAGTGCCATTCACTGGACATTAACTTTAAAAGTGACGCTAATCGCGAAAGAAGTAATGTAATATTTTGCAGAGATCTCATCGCAGACACAGTTTTCCAATGAGCCTAGACTGAATATACCATAACAATGTTTAAATATATGTTTTGCTATAATCCTTTAAAAAGAGCAAATAAATAATTAAATAAAATCAAGAAAAATGTTCAACTCTAGGTGGAATTACTGTAAAGATGATTAACCTTAATGACTTTCAAGCCTATATGAACTGCACTGATATTCAGCTAATGAGCGTCAATGTACAGTAAGTCAGAGAGATGGAGTGAGAGGACTTCCAAGAAAAAAAAAATGGCATGGTCTGATGGCATGTTATCACATTCCCCCAGAGGCGGACAAAGTACTCAACTCCATTACTTGAGTGAAAGTACAGATACTGCTTGTCAAATATTACTCCATTACAAGTAAAAGTTGTAAAGACAGATTTTTACACAAGTAAAAGTACAGAAGTACTTGCTTTTAAAAGTACTTAAGTACCAAAAGTAAATTTCCTTTTTTATGTCAAACCCACATCTCACCTCAATAGCAGCAAAAGTGTTTTGCAATACAATATGAAGACAACAAGTACATTGTACTTATTTTTGATGTAAGTACATAGTAGTTCAGGCCACTTAATATAAAGTGGGACCAAAATTTTAAAAATGCTGTCTAATTGCTCTCGCTGTACTTTGATGTCACACAAAGAATGAATGGTCTGTGCAGTGCTGCTTCAAGTCCAACACCTATTGTGTTTTATTAGGAGACGCACAACAGTTCTTCTGTGGCTTTATAGGTAATATGTTCACTTACTTAATTTAGCAAAATCAGACAATATTGTGTCTAATTTCAAAGCTGCTACATAGTAACGACTTTCTACTTCGAGGACCTTGATAGAAATGTAGTGGAGTGAAAAGTACAATATTTGTCTTTCAAATGTAGTGAAGTTAAAGTCATAAGATCCCAGAAAAAATAATACTCAAGTAAAGTACAGATACTCAAAAAGTGTACTTAAGTACAATACTCAAGTGAATGTACTTAGTTACTGTCCGCCTCTGCATTCCCCACAGGCACAACAGAGACGAGGGACCAATCACTTCCCATCACCTGATAATGTTGCACTTGATAAGTGAGACTGTATCCAGATTGGAGGAAGGGAGAGGTGAGGGATTGTTTGTGTGTGTGTGTGTGTGTGTGTTTGAATGCGGCAGTAGAGGCTTTAACCTACTGGTGTAGCCCAGGAGTTTTTTTTTTTCTTTTCTTTTTTTCTCTAGACCACAGATGGTGTCAGCAGAAGGAATGGCTTGGTCTGCCAGAAGCAACTAGTAGTCTGGTTTGCCGCACTGCATTTATGTTGACCTATGGGCAAGTGAGGATGTGGTTGTCTGACCCATCTCATCCTCATTATGGATCTGTGATTGTTTGCATGGAAAAATGTCTGGAAGACACTTTTAACACATGACTGAACCGCAGTGGCAATATTCAAACAGGACGTTAAAATGTACACAGGCCTTTGCAAATGTATGTGCGTACATACATTAATTTGTTTGCATATTTGTGCATGCCTGTCAGAGAACATCTACGTCTACATCTACATCTACGTTCCAGTGCAATCACGTATCATCGTGCCATTTGCATTGCTTTGTTCGGCAAGCTTGTGTGGGTGTATGTACAAAAGACCACTCATGCATGCACAAACATATATCTAACTGGTTTCTTACCCAGCCTCTTTACGGCACACAGACTTCTGCAGACTCACGGTAAGGTTTTAGTACAGATGGCAAGGTGCATTATCATGCCAGGGAAATGCGAGCAATTGCTCTTTATTGCAGAGCAGATGCTGACTGCATGGAAGTGGTATATTGCTAACGGAATGGTAGATTGCCTCTTTTCATTGATGACAGAGGAAACATCTGTGGGACAGGGTATTTATGCAGGCGAGACGTGATATAAAATCACTCTGCCAGAGATAAGAGATTAAGGGCCTATTTGAAGCATGAACAAACGACAACAAAGTCTAATTACAGTTTGGATTAATCTGAGATTTAAAAAAGGCGAGTGTAAATCTACTAATTTAAAGGGACTTTTAAAAGAAAACCAAAGGTGAAGTGATGTGATCAGCAAGGGCTCTGCATCACAGCAGGCGTGACCTCTGTCGTTCATCCATAACTCAGGCTGCGTTTATCTCTTAATAGCGGCTTTTGACCTATTGATCTGAGAGACACATGTACTCCCCTCAATCAATGAGTCTGGCTGTAATATTGAGTTTAAAAAGACAGTGCTTTTTAAAAGGATAGTTCACCAAAAAATGAAAAATTGGTGTCGTTATTCACCCATTCTCATGTCACCCCCCCCCCCCCCCCCCCC
>NW_015636051.1:355267-359598 GCF_001515625.1 Sinocyclocheilus rhinocerous
ATCACAAGAAAATGGTGAGAGTTTGGGGCAGGGCTCAGTGTTTGTCCAACCAATGGAAGACAGTGTGAATACTCATGAAACCTTCAGTCATTTTTATATATAAAAGAAGTCATTCCTACATTCGATGTGCCATGTGTTTGTGGTTGCATGCCACCAGTAAGGAAACACACCAAAAATATTATTTGTGTCTTCGATTATTTCATGGCAAAAAATGATTCCAGTAATGAATAAAAACTGGTTTGCAATCCCAAACCCTATTTAAATGTGTCAATCTTTTTTTCTCTTGTTCCCCCAATATTGAACACATAACATTTTTAAAGTGATTTTCCACTTAATTCGCACAGTTCATTTTCCCTTATAGGTGTTTAAGACGGGATACAAGCTAATAGTTTATCTTCAAGAATTTAAACAGAATATAACCATTTTAAATCAAGTCTTTCTACTGACTTGGTGATGACAAGTGTTGCACAATTTGATTCAGGGCTGCAGGGACAGAGATGTAAGAATGAAGAGAGAAAGAGAGAGATGTACTTTTGCAATATGTGATCCCATCACCCTCTTGTCTTGCTCTCCATTGAGCAATCAGTGCTGTTAATAGACACCTCTGCTGCACTTTGAGTTTATCTAGAGGAAGATTAGTCCATTCACCCCCACTACACATCCACTGATTGCAGAGTATTATGTGCAGTGAGATTGCATTTTATCATTTAGTTAGTCAGCCCTGGCACAAAACAGACTAATGCACTTCAATATGCAAAAGCATGTTGAGCCACATTCTAATGTGCTTTGATTACTGTTCATCTGTACAGTTGAAAATAAGGGGCACAAGGGCACAGGCATACTAGAAGTTGTATATATTGGTACCAAGAATTTGAGTACATTAATTGTTTAATGAAAACTTCACAACAAGTGATAGTAGCCACTTCGTTGAGGTTTACTAAGTCAACTAACAACAATTGGTCTTAAACACTTCATGAAGGTTAATTCAATAAACTAAATTAACTAACTGCAAGTAGACTTAAATCGGATTCACAATTACAATGGTATAGTTTTCACAAATTTCCAGCTCCCAGCATGCTTTCCTGTGATTTGTTTGCTCAGTGGAAACGGAGTCTATATTATCCATCTATTTTGTTATTGTGTCTACACAAGGTTTTTTTTTTTTTGGGTGGATATGGAAAAAGTAACTAGAAGGAACACAAATATTACATTCAAGTTAAATCATTTTGATATGTATGTATTATTCCAATGAAAGTAAGTAATGAAAGTTTACTTTTCTTGTACATCATATTCATTATTTTGGGAAAATGTCACATACATTAGAAGAAGGTCAGGGTCCAAGCCAAATTTCATCCATTTTCTTCAGGAGACTTAAGGACTACTGCACCAGTTTGGAGAACATAGTTAATAAAAAGCAAACAATACTTGTAATATTTTCCACGAATATATAGTTGTGGATTACTGAATAAATGGTTTGCACACTCTTGTACATTAGTCTACTGTTGTATATTTTGTTCTGGTTAATTAAAAAAAATACTTCAATGGGAAAGAAAATAAACCATTCATTGCCATTAAAGTGAAATTACTGAACCTACACAAGAGCCTGATAAAAATGCTCATTTTAGAAGAAAATTTCAAATGGCTTTTAGAGGCTTTTGCGTCTGAACTCTTCGTATGACGCAGTAATAAATTTACACTTTTTGAAAATATTTTATTTTAAAATGTGTACTTTCAGTCTTATTCGTATGTCTAATAGTCGAAATCGCAAACGTCTCGTCACATTCATTTATGATTTACATGAATCATGATCGCATATTTTCAATTCAAAACGGCAACATTTCATAAGATTAATTTGCATCACTAGATAGTCTATTACTGTCAGTCGCTGAACATTTCTATCGTAAAACAGTTTTCTAATACTGTACTACTGTTCTTACATCTTTCCACGAACTCTTGTTGTGACAGTGACAGTAAGACCCGCCTTCTTTGATTTGATTGGCCATCTCGATCATTTTGACATTGACGAGCGCTGTTGGACCACTGAGGCAGACCTGCCTAAAAGTTTAACTTTTAAAACTTTGTCATCCTAACAACAAACAGCTTTACTCCTTCTTATACTGTCTATCAGCTATGACTATTTTAGTCTTTCAAAGGACAAAATGGGTGGAAAAACAGCAATAAAAATTTGACGAAAACAACCTAAAATGCAGGGAGCGAGGCCCTCTAGACGCGCGAGGCCCTGGGCGGTCGCACACTTGGCACAGTCCTTGTGCCTACTGATGTCCTTGTGCCTATTGAAGTCCTACTGATGCTTTGGGTGTCACAGATGGACAGCGAGAATAAAATGGCCAAATGGAGGACAAATGCTGACTCTTCACAATCCCCAGTGGGTAGCATTCTTCAAAATTGCTACATGCAATAAAATCAAGGAGCCTCATGTTCATATACCAGGGGATACATTTGATTGCATTTAACTACAGCAGCTGGCCCATAAGTTGATCAGCCCACCGGGAAAAGTCCTGGTGTTCCTTATGGCTAGTTCATCCCTGAATGGGAATGGAACAAGCTGATGCAAGACTAAACTGCCCTAAATTGGTTCAGTAAATCAGCCATCTTGGCCAGTTAAAAAAAAAAAAATGCTTGGTGAAAAGTGCTAATCTGAAACATATCTTGTTGAGTTTGTCCAACTCGAAAGATAAACACATTTACATGAATACGTTAAAAAGCATATTATTCACTACTAGTTTACAATGGTGAGAACTAATAAAACATACATACCAGGCTGTAAGTCCATAGCACATTAAGGTTTACAGATGTTTGCACAAAACTTCAGGAACATTTTTGATGTGAAACTGGACTTTTTCAATGTGCGGTTTGGGAAATCACAGCTGACGTGCTGGATAAAGCAATATCCTGCAGAGTGGGACAACTGGCACAGTAATATAAGTGAAGAATCTGCAAGTGCTGAGGGACTCGTGTGTCTGTTTCTGCCTCCACCCACTGATGGATGTCGTGACCGGATGACACCCACTGTGACCCCATCAGTTCTCTCGCACCCCACTCCACTCTCAGCCGCCACTCTATCATGAACAGATCCCTTCATTTGTCGCCTGAGCTTTTTGAGCCCAATTGCTGCTATCAGCCGCTGTCCATGGTGCTGATACTGGCAGACTGAAATTGAGAATAACAATTGTAATCGCTAGTGCATAATCACATCCATCCAGCATGGAATGTCAGCAGACGAATATCATTAGTATCATGTCACAACAAATCATCTTCTTGCAACACCAGGGAACAGGATACAAATAAGAAAGGTCATCGACTGTAATTGGAAATACCTGCTTTTGGGGATCAGATCCCTACTTCTCTAGACAGAGAGACCACACTGAAGTCATAAGGGCAAACTCAAGAAGTGAGAACTGCAATTAAACATCCTTCTGCAGAGTCTGACTGGTGAGCGGATTATGTATTCCCCAATACTTTCTCAAGTTATCAGAACCTGACTGACATAGAACTGCAAACCATTAAACTTTGTCTCAAATGAAAAGTAAGTGTAGTGAGTTGGATTTTCATGACTACTGATTTTTACAAGTCGACTATGATTGGTCACTCAGAAAAGTAGTCGAGTAGGTGCAAAAATAGTGTCAAGCTCTCACTCGCTGGTCAGCTTATGGGCGACATTCGGTTCGTTTCAGGATTCTTGCTTTTATGTGACATTTGCAAAACAAAATGAATATTCAACTTGTCAGTGCAACCCCTAGAACAGGGGTAGTCAGCTTGGTCCTGGGGAGTTTTGCTGCAACCCTAATCAAACACACCTGCACAAGCTAAGAAAAGTCTAAGGGTTGTGGCTCTTCAGGACTGAAGTTGGCCACCCCTGCCCTAGAAAAAAGACAAACTTTACAGGTAAGAATGACAACATGTATTTATTAGCTGTTTTGACCTTTATAAAGACAAGAATATGCAGACCAGACAGTTGTTTGTCTACAATAAATATTTTGGAAAGACATATTCTCATCGTTACAACCTAGTTTTCCTTCTTGTAAAGTTAAATATTACATGCAAATATTTCATTCTTCTAAAGGTAAATATTACATGTTCCCTAACTCACATCCATTATAATCATCATATCTTGGTTCATGGGCAGACTAGGTGTTGAAATTCCCAGGTAATGAAGAAATACACTTAAGTTGTACTAATATCGATGCACTTATTATATTTTTATTATACTATACTAAGTGCATAATAAATGCTTTATTTTGGAAGTGCTCTTTAAGATATGCCTGCAAATGGCTAAACCAAACAAAGAAACAGGACATTTCAAATGTCAC
>NW_015636051.1:359659-370930 GCF_001515625.1 Sinocyclocheilus rhinocerous
TAGAGGATCACTTTTCTTTGAGTACGACTTGTTGCATTTTCTGCATCTGAGGGCTTGCCATTCAGACACCGTGGTCTTTGAAAACTACACTGCAGGGTCTGTGAAAGGAAAACAAAAATAATCAGTGGTTTTGAGTGGTGTTTTTGAACATCATATGCATTATAATTAGCATAGATATGCATTAGAATTTCTTTGGGTCTTGTTTGCACCTGGTCACTTCATTTTTTCACATCAAATTTTCTCTGGTGTAAACAGGCCCTTTGACTGTTCTCAGTTTACCTTTCAAAGCTTGAACTAAATCTTCATCAAGCTTGACACGAGAGTCCTTTTTATCTTCTTGTCTGTCGTCACCATACAATACTTTGTTACATTGAAAATAAGGTTAGAAGAGGCCCAACATCTCTACAACAGAAGTGCTGAATCCAAAGTTAGCATGACTCTCAGAGCCCCAATATTCACTTTATTAGGAAATATGTCAGCCAGAATTAAACCTGTGAGATTCATTGATATGAGATTAAAACATGCTTACCACTCTCTTAATCTGATTTCAATTTGTCTTCTATTGCAACAGCAGCTGATTTGAAAACATCAAACTTTAACTCTTTATTTTGGAAGTGCTCTTTAAGATATGCCTGCAAATGGCTAAACCAAACAAAGAAACAGGACATTTCAAATGTCACAATCGTTGTCTTCAAGTAGAGGATCACTTTTCTTTGAGTACGACTTGTTGCATTTTCTGCATCTGAGGGCTTGCCATTCAGACACTGTGGTCTTTGAAAACTACACTGCAGGGTCTGTGAAAGGAAAACAAAAATAATCAGTGGTTTTGAGTGGTGTTTTTGAACATCATATGCATTATAATTAGCATAGATATGCATTAGAATTTCTTTGGGTCTTGTTTGCACCTGGTCACTTCATTTTTTCACATCAAATTTTCTCTGGTGTAAACAGGCCCTTTGACTGTTCTCAGTTTACCTTTCAAAGCTTGAACTAAATCTTCATCAAGCTTGACACGAGAGTCCTTTTTATCTTCTTGTCTGTCGTCACCATACAATACTTTGTTACATTGAAAATAAGGTTAGAAGAGGCCCAACATCTCTACAACAGAAGTGCTGAATCCAAAGTTAGCATGACTCTCAGAGCCCCAATATTCACTTTATTAGGAAATATGTCAGCCAGAATTAAACCTGTGAGATTCATTGATATGAGATTAAAACATGCTTACCACTCTCTTAATCTGATTTCAATTTGTCTTCTATTGCAACAGCAGCTGATTTGAAAACATCAAACTTTAACTTAATATTTCACAATGAAATACTCATTTATATTTAACATTTCCTTCATTACAATTGTTACAATTACAAATAGTTGAGGAAAAAAACACACAACTTCATTTTAATAAAAAAAAAAGCTTGTTAATTGTATACATGCTATAACGACAAATTATTCTTTCTGCCAATACATTGGACAATGTTTTTATAGTTGTTATGACAGACAAAATGCCACTACCTATACTTTAAGCAGTACTTCTTTTTCACCTGGGTTGATTTAAGAGTTGATTCTTTTTTTTCTGCATGATTTGACTTGTCTGAGCATTTGCCCACCATTTAAGGATAACAAATCTACTTGAAGGCCCCATGCAGTCCTTGATGAGTGATGTTAATCAATAGTTTCAGAGGAGTGAAGGTAAAGACACTCTTCTGGAGCTATACAGTAGATTACTGCCTCCAACAACTTTAGCTGGCACTGGTGGCTGAACCAAGCCTCTTCTTCAACTTGTAATACTGACACGTCGATCCACCCCTTCCCTTGTGGTCCAACCCATTTGTCCTGGTATAATCCATTACAGTTCAGACAGTATTGACAATACCTCACTCCTTCTGCCTTTCCTGTTCTTTGGGGCCTTACAGTTCTACCAAAAGACTCAGAACAGGCACTCTGAAACACATTTACCTCCCTAATATGTCTCTAAATGTACCATGATTGATTTATACTGGATCATTCTTGTGTCAGGGCACATCTGAAAGACCCTATAATGAGAGACGTACATCCCTCCACAGCTGCAACTCAATCACAAGTGATAAACGAGAGACATGCCAAGGGATGTGTGACAAGTATTGTGAAAAGGAACTGAGTGGGATGGAAGTGCGAGAAAGAAACCTAATTTCTTTTCAAAGTGTGTTTTCCCTCCTGTCTTGCGGAGCTGGAATGAATGGGTCGGTCAGTCACTCCAGGTAGTGTTTGTGAGAGCTTAAGGCACTTTAACTTAATATTTCACAATGAAATACTCATTTATATTTAACATTTCCTTCATTACAATTGTTACAATTACAAATAGTTGAGGAAAAAAACACACAACTTCATTTTAATAAAAAAAAAAGCTTGTTAATTGTATACATGCTATAACGACAAATTATTCTTTCTGCCAATACATTGGACAATGTTTTTATAGTTGTTATGACAGACAAAATGCCACTACCTATACTTTAAGCAACCATATACGCGAACAATATATTTATTTTAAGTATGCTTATTACTAAGGCTTATAATTATTTTGCTTATTACTAAGGCTTATAACTATATTTATAATATAAGTTGGTACAATGTAAGAATACATTTGCTTATTTTATAGCTATAATGTATTTATGTGTGAGTGAATTACTATACTTTATGAAATATATTAAAATGTTAAAAATGTTTTTTTTTTTCAGATATCTTCCTTTTGAAAAGCAGGCTGAAGCACATGATCATTACATATATATTTAAAATATATTGCAGTTACTTTAAACCCACTAAAAGCTGAATCATTTTACTATGTTCTTACACAAAGTAAACATAAACTATACTTTAAGTAAGAGTAAAATAAGTATGTTTTCCGTAAATACACTAAAATGTCTTGTGTATGTATGCTTGTGTTTTAGCATATTTCTTAAAAGCACAACTAAGCATTTATTACCAAAGTACTTCTAGTATACTTTTTAAAAACACATTAAAATGCAATTCAATACATTTTAACACACTTCAAGAAAGCATGTTATGGGTACAATTGTACTATAAATATACTAGTATTTATAGTACTATAATTGCACTATATATATATATATATATATATATATATATATATATATATATATATATATATATATATATATATATATATATATATATAAAAATTATAAAAAAATTTTACAACTGGTCTAAAGTGACTATAGTTGAAGAAACACCCATTTATAAAAAGTGTTTTGTTCATTAAATGTAAGTCAAACAATGCATCTCTTCTCTTTCCCTGTATTCATCTGGCAGTTGATTATGAAGGTCTGGTGAAGAATCTTTCGGTACGACCCTGTCACAACATCCCCATACCTCAATTACAGACCATATCTTCCACTTAATCATGTTGAAATCTTTATTCTGTCCTTTTTTCTTTCTGCGTTTGAAGTGCAGAGAACCTGATCAGCCGATGAGGCCTTATCTGAAGGAGCACCTGCCCAAACGGCTTCACTTTGCCAGTAACATCCGTATAGAGAGAGCACATCTCTACATGCAGCCCGGCTGGCAAGCAGCACTGTGAGTTTGAGCTTTGGGACGCCACATCTGATGCTTGTCGTGTCAAAATGAGTGCTCAAAAAGATAAAATTGGTCTAAATTTAGGATTTAGAGAAAGAAACCTAATTTCTTTTCAAAGTGTGTTTTCCCTCCTGTCTTGCGGAGCTGGAATGAATGGGTCGGTCAGTCACTCCAGGTAGTGTTTGTGAGAGCTTAAGGCTACACAGAAATCGGTTTCTTACCTGGTGTTGGTGAGCTGTGAATTGAGAGAACAAGGAGTCTTCCCTGCGGAGAGCGCAACTGTGACCCGTACTGACCTGTTTTTTTAATTCCCTTTTCTTACAGATTAATTAAACAAACAAATGCATGTTTGGTTCACAGGAAGCAGATTCAAACTGTGCCCAAGTTAATGGCAAATTGCCCAGGGTTTTGTATTGGCTCCATCAGACTGACATATCGATTTCTGCAGATGACTTCATCCAGGGATCAACAGTAACCGGTGTCTTAGAGTGCTCTTTCACTGTACTCAGCGCCATCGTAATGTTGATCAATAATAAAAATGATATGCACTTAGATTGATGTTGTGTAATGCAACAATTAGACAGAACAATCCCCATTACCAGATGCTCTGAATCTCTGAAATGCAAACATAAACAAGTGCTCCTAAACGGCTTGGCTGTCTTTTCTGATTGCTTTGAGAATAAGTGGAAATTACACTCATGAATTTTCAGCTTAATCATTTATGAAAGTGTCAAGAGTCATTTGATGAAAAAATGGCAAAACTGCTAGAACACTCCCTCTCTGAACATGCAACTAAACCTAATGAATATTTAATGCAAACCAAAATGTATGGCAAAATAAAAATTTATTATTTTTTAATTTTATTTATTTATTTTTTTTTGTCAGCTAAACACCTCTGACCTGAATCAGAGGCTGCCAACTTTAATAAGTCTCGTGCTCCCAAATGGGTGTTGCTACTGATGGATATCCTATAATATTTTTGAGAAAAAATATTTTTGTAATGGAGCACTATGCCAATGTCAGACTTTTGGACCCGTTTTGCCCCCGTAGTTCTTCCTGTGTTTCCTTATTTGGTATGTTTCCTGTTCTTGTTTAGTTTGATTACTTTATGATTCCATGCACCCATGTTCCCCTGATTGCCCTGTGTTTATAAGCCCCAGTCTGTTCAGTTTGGTTTTGTCGGGTCTACTCGTTGTGAACGTAGTGCTTATAAATAGTTAGTTAGGTAGTTGTTAAGTTTAGGTATTGAGTAGGATTAGGGATGTAGAATATGGCCATTTTCAAACATTAAAACATCAAGCTTTTATGCAATACACGCTTTTATGTGGTTTACCAGCAAATTAGTACTCTGTGAGTTTCAGAGCGAAGCGCGGCAGGCAGTACTGTCTTTATTTTCATTTGTGCAGTTCATGATACAGTGTTTGTGTGTCTCAGAGCAGCTCAGTTCACACTACCAAGCCACGTGCTCCATAACATAGACTGCATGCTTGTAAATGTGCCATGCTTCAGTTTGAAACCTGCAGAACATATATTTATTTAATTAAATGTGTTGATCACACAAAGCCATATCGTGATATTAATTTATTTCAATTTATTGTGTATCCCGTATAAATGCGCTACAATTATCAAACAATTATTACAAATATTACAATTATTAGGCAAGCAAACTGGACGTTATTACGAGTTACTGATGCCATTGTAGAAATGCACTCTTTTCAGAAATCCATGATTCATTATTCCACAAGGAAGAGTGTATCGGGGATTAACTGAGATGAAGTGAATGGTATTCACCATGGTCATGTGATTTCAACATGGCCGACCCACTCCATGCAAAAACAAAACAACTTTTATTAGGCAACTGATATGATCTAATGTAAGTGTACATTTTTTTTTTTTCAAAAGTAACATTTTTTTCTTAATGTGCAAAACTTTTTAATGAGGACAGGATTAAGTAATTCATTGTGACCTTATATAAACTTTGCCCTTTTTTTTTCAAAATGTGTAAAATCTTTCTTCATAATTATTAGCCTTTCTTTTGACAGTTGTTTCATCAGGTTGATCCTAATTGCTACTAATTAACTGAACAAGTGCAAAAATTGACACTTCACCTGATACAGTCTTTATAAATGTAGGATCTCTGTCTTCGAACGGACCCACTTATACTATTGAGTCACACATGAAACAATCACATTCCATTGAGACAAACTGAGGAGCCCCTCTGCAGCCAGCTGCGGTCGTAAAACTCATGCAGGGTCAGTGAAGTGTTGAAGCAGTTCCTGTACTATCTAGCGTATCGTCTCAAGAGACTCAAATAAAAAAACAGTGCTTAAACCCTAACTCAAACTAGGATACAAAACTATCTTTGTTTTACGGGCTTTCAAGGACTAACGACTTACAAATGAGTTAATTTCATTACATATATGAACCCATTAATTCTGAATAGCTCACCATGCGTTGCTTCATGCTTGTGCAGTACAACGACAAAAAGGTATGACTTCGTTATAATGAACTTAAAATCAAACCAAAAAATGATGGCCGAATTTGAAATGAATAATGGCTTAACTTTTGTTATGCTTATTGCATGGCTTCAGAAAACATTGAATTATAGTGAAAAAGTCATACAGGCTACTTTTATGATACTTTTAGCATGCTTTATATATCTTGGCATAACACCATCCTCTTTTGTTGCATGAAATAGCAGAATTTTTTTTTTTTTTTTCACAGAAGAAATAAATGAAAATATGTTTAAAATGACAGTGATGATGGTGCGCTCATTTTTGGATGAACTATCCCTTTAACTCTTTTTTTTTTGGCCATCAAACTTCATAATTAAATATCAATTTCCATTTGTACCTGAAGTCTTCATAATGGTATACACACTCATATAAACATGTATACATGCAAGCCCATCTGTTGGACTGACTCATTCCTGGAATCCTGTCTAAGATCTGTTCCAGCTCAGGAGAGATTGATTAATACTACTCATAAATCCACAAAGTGCTGACTGCAGATCCCCACAGCTGCATCAACACACGTGTTCTTGAAAAGTGAATGAAAATGTCGTTAGGAAGCGCCAGTGATTGATGTGAGTCTAACAAACACATTGGGGGTGTGCTGCTTTTATAGTTTGCTCTGTTGAGTCTGTACTGATCCTCACCAGCTCAGAAACTTGGCAGATTCCTAAATGGCAGTCAATATGCAAAGGAAATTTCCAAAATAGGACATTTCCATCAGGTTTTTTTAAGTGAATGTGGCATATTAAGAAATGCATGACAAGAGTTAGTTTTAAAGAACTGAATGAAAGACAAGCATTTATTTTATTTTATTGTTTTAATGCTGTTTCGCCCAGACACTCACACACACAGAGGACTCAATAACAAGGACTGCCCAATTTTCCGGGACAACGTGAAAGTCGCTCGGGGACAGTTGACAGATTTTTATCAACGTTTATCATTTTCACATGTTTTTAAGCCTTGCCAATTTAAACTTTTAAGCGATATTAAAGCATTTAAGTGCAAGAAGACACATTGGAAAGTTAAAAGAACAGCATTTATTCAAAATATAAATCTTCTGTAACAATATACACTACCGATCAAATGTTTGGGGTTAGTACTTCATGAACTAATCTCCATGATAATTGACCAAAAGTTATAATAAAGGCTTATACTGTTTTGAAAATATTTTTAATAAATGCTGTTCTTTATAACTTTTTATTCATCAAATAATCCTTATCACAAAAAAGTATCACAGGTTCTAAAAAAAATATTAAGCAGCACAACTGTTTCCAACATTGATAATAAATCAGCATGTTAGAATGATATAAATTATATCAACACAGGAATAAATTATATTTTAAATAGTAAAATAGAAAACCATTATATTAAACTGTAAATATTTTTGATTAAATAAATGCAGCCTTGATGAGCATAACATACTTCTTCTTCAAAAAAAAAAACATTAAAATATAAAAACATACACACACACACACACACACACACATTTTCTAATGGAAATGAGTTATGTAAGTACCACTGAATTATTGAAAATTAATTCTCACCCATGGTGCCATTCTGCTTCATGTTGTGGCCACACTCTCACCTTCAGGTGTGCATTAATTTTCAATAATTCAGCAGCCTGTCGTCCATTATTCCTTAAAAAAAATATTTTTATGTTTCACTGGGGAGAAAAAAAAAAAATCAGTTTGGAGAGACATAAGGGTGGGTATATGATGACAGAATTTCCAGTCCAAACCTGACTGAACTTGAGACATATATGAGATATATAGCATAACACACACACATCCTGTGAATTTATGTTGTAATTTGTGTTGTAAACAGACCTGAGAACATGGTTGTTTAATCGCTCCCTCTCTTTGAAGACATTCATGTCTCCTAATGAAGGTGGAGTATTTGTGAACCTCAGTGAGCCACAGCTGTTCAAGCAGCGATCAGACTAATTCATTCTCTGACTACTGATGGTCTCCATTAGGAATCTAGAAGCCGCGACTTTGTCATCAGTCTTTATTAGTTTTGGTTGCTGACTTTCCCCCATGAGTCTGAAGAGAAGTCTGCTGATGTTCTGACACGGTTGGAGTTATCAGTCAGGATGGGAGATTAATCAAACTGCAAACATTTGTAGTTCTTCTGAACACATCGGATTAGTTGTAGTAACTCAAACACTCTTTCGTTAAATCATGTTTTCTGTTCAAATAAATCTCTCCTGCATATTTTAATGATTGGTCCACTTGCCAAACATTGGGGGAAAAATATCCTTAAACAACAACAAACAAATTTAAACCTTATTAAAACAAAAGTTTCTTATTTTTTGTGCACTCAAAGACAACAGCTGAGGTCGTTGTTATTCCCTATTTCCCCTATAAATCTTTCAGAACAATAAAGACATGCAAAGGTGCCATATAGAAGGTGTCTAAATGGAAATTCACGCATTGCCTTGTCTACGTAACCACAAGTAAAATGGAAGTGTGACGAGAGGGACGGGGCCGAGAGCTGTGGGAACGGATCGAGGCCGGTGGAGTAAATGCTAATGCGCGACACCTGCGCCACTCACTGGTCTCGAGTCCCACGGAGGAGCTCCGGAAGGATAAAAGGAGGAGTGACGACAGTGTTGGACGAGGGAGGACCATGCCTGGATTTTATTTTGTGTTTTGTGTGCGGCAGTCGTCCGCGAGGGGCTGCCGCTTTACTTTCATTTTGTGTTTGTTTATTTTATTAAAGTCCTAATGTTCGCCGGTTCCCGCCTCCTTCTTCCCGTGACTACGAACTGTGTTACAGGAAGTAATAAGCCATTCTAAAGACGTGTTGTTTGATATTCTGAGACTACCTGTATCTGAATGTTAAGGCTGTGCACCGATTGAAGACACCTCTTTCCCACAGGAAGACAGCAGCTCTGTAAGCTGGCTTGACATCCACAAAGGCAACTGCTTGCTACTTCAGCATCCTAAATGAAATGAAACCTCATAAGTGAATGATTCAAACACTCTGCAGGCAGCAACTATAGAGAATGTAAAGCTACATCACGCCGCATTGCATGCTGGGGCGCAGCCGCCATTCTGGGAGGAATTGCCCCCTGCTACAAATGCTGAAATACGGATTCCTGTTTATCTTTTGTTTTGTTTTTGCCTTGAAGTTAAATATTCACATTCTTCATTGTATCGTTTGCAGGGAAGAGAAGCCAATTTATCACTTAGCATGATAATTAGATTTTTTTCACTTAGGTTTTGTAGAATCTCATTTACAATGATGATTTGATTACTGAAAAAAAAAAAAAAGAAGCTGGATGATCAATTTCTTTGTTGGAAACATTTCAGCAACAAAGTATAATTGTTGTCATTGTAAATACTAATTTTTCCATGACCACAGAGGAGAATCAGAGATTGTGAGTCATATTCAGTGGACAGACACGAACAGACTGTATTTGTTATATTTATTTCAACAAATGACAACCAAAACCAAATCCCTGGGAGCTTGTTTTTGTAGCATTTTAAAATGCTGGCTTGATGCACTATAGTGATGTTAAAAGATATGCAGATGAGCCCAGAATAGAAAGTCATAAAAAAAAAGCTTAACATGGCTTTGAACAGTTACATTTAAAATTCATATGTTGGGCCTATCTGCACATAGTATGCATTATTAGCAAAGTGTGCACAAAATGTGGTCTTTTAATATCACTATCTCAGTGCATTAGCTTTTACTTTATATAAGAGGAAATCGCTTAACTTGTAAATAAACACGTTGCGTTCACATTTTGGGCTCATATGTGTATATGCACATAGTAAGTTTACAATTTTGTCTTTATCACTGTCTTGGTACATTAATCCACATTAAGCGTTATTCATGTTGAGCATTGTATAATGTCTCTCAAGTTCTGCTAATTGACAAGACGAGTGAGAATCATACTCGCACAAGTAATGCTTATTATTATATCAAACAAAATCAAAACGTTCAAAAACACGCAGCAATGTGATGCTTTTATTGAGTGAAAGGCAGTGGGTTTAATCAGTAAAGTTATTAATAGATTTACTATCCGGCGTCTTCTCATCATCTACACGACCAGCTTACCTTGGTGTTTTTACACATAGAAAAGGCAAAAAAAAAAAAAAAATTACATTGTCCAGTTTTCTCTCAGAATGAGGATCTGAGTTACTATTGCAATTCTCGATGCAGCATGAATGACATACAATGATGACATTTTTCACAATCAGAACATCTAACTAATATGCTAAACTCAATAGCTGAAAAGCAGCGCCATCCTCCCAGTATGGCGGATAAACAAAGAAGTTTCCCAGAACTCAACGTCAGCTTCACATTCCCTATACAAATTCAGACTCACAATAAATATCAGTAACTTGGACTTGCTGCTAAGCTAACACACACTGTCATAATAATAAAAATAAAAAAAATTTGATTATCGATTAATAATGTCTGCTCCAATCACGTTACTTTACACTTATAACCATGTATATAACAAATGGACACATCTATAACAAAGAGAGAACGCACTTTCAGAGCTCTTTTAATTTAGACGCCCAGAATTTAGAGATGGCGCTCTGGCAGATGTGTGTGCTGATTAATGCGCTTTTCTCAACGCATAACTTAAGTTTTATGGTTATATCCAGTGGTGTAGTGGAGGGTATACGCAGGTATACGGCGTATACCCACTTCTTTATCAGTCGGCTTTGTGTATACCCACTTCTAAATCCCCTCTGATGCGCATCATTCAGTAGTGTCCTTCATTAGCCAAAATCATGACAGTCCACCATGACTAGCTATGGGATTCGGCTGTTTTCTTTTAAATCTCTTTTGAATGAGCGTTTGCGCTGGTCACTTTCAGTTTCGATTTCGCGATCACAGCACTCTGTGTAAAGGGAACACATCTTGCAAGATAAGATATTTGTCAGTGAGCTCAGTATCTGTTAGCAGCAAATACTCCATGGTCTTGTCAGTCATCTCTCCTTATTCTTGACCTGGCTGTGATCAGTCAAATCTGACTACTGCAGCTCTTTTTGGATGCACCACATGTCATCTTTCGACGTAACCTATGCTCACTATCACCCTCCCCGCTATCTGCTATGGTTTCATCTTCGCTTCCTCCCCCTAAACAGTTATCATCTCTTGATGCTAACAGTGCTACTGATACTTTCAGCTCCACTCTTACATCTTGTTTAGACACTGCCCCTTGTTGTCT
>NW_015636051.1:371153-373056 GCF_001515625.1 Sinocyclocheilus rhinocerous
TCTGCTAATGTCTCCACTGCTAAAAGGACATACCACCATAACAAAATTAACTATTCGTCTAACTCTCGCATGCTCTTTAAAACATTTTCCTCCATCCTTTGTCCTCCTCCTCCCCCTCAATCAACTCTTAACAGCTGACGACTTTGCCACGTTCTTCATTAATAAAATTAAAACTATCAGTGCACAATTTTCCACACCACAATCTGTCAAGCACATCTTACCAGCAAACATACACTCATTCACATCCTTCTCGTCACTCTCTTGAGGCAGAAGTCTCCAAACTCATCCTTTCTAGTCATCCTACTACTTGTCCGCTTGATCCTATTCCATCTCATCTCATTCAAGCCATTTCTCCTGCAGTTGTACCAGCACTCACTCACATCATTAACACAGCCCTTCGCACTGGTGTTTTCCCCTCAGCATTTAGACAGACTCATATAACCCCACTACTTATGAAACCCACCCTTAACCCATCTCTTTCAGAGAACTACAGACCGGTGTCCCTTCTTCCTTTCATTGCAAAAACACTTGAATGAGCTGTGTTTAACCAAGTCCCTGCCTTTCTCATACAGAACAACCTCCTCGACAGCAACCAGTCTGGTTTCAGAAGTGGACATTCAACTGAGACTGCCTTGCTCTCAGTTGTTGAAGCCCTAAGACTGGCAAGAGCGGATTCCAAATCTTCAATACTTATCTTGCTGGATCTGTCCGCTGCTTTTGACATGGTTAACCACCAGATCCTCCTGTCAACCCTATTGGCAAAGGGCATCTCAGGAACCACACTACAGTGGTTTGTGTCTTATCTCTCAGATAGGTCCTTCAAGATATCTTGGAGGGGTGAGGTGTCCAAGTCACAACATCTAACGACTGGGGTGCCTCAGGGCTCAGTTCTTGGACCACTTCTCTTCTCTGTCTACATGGCATAACTAAGTTCTGTCATTCAGAAACTTGGCTTTTCATATCACTGCTATGATGGTGACACTCAACTCTACCTCTCATTCCATCCTGATGATCCTACGATGGCTGCTCACATCTCAGCTCGTCTAACAGACATTTCTTGCTGGATGAAGGACCATCACCTTCAACTAAACCTTGCCAAGACAGAACTACTTGTGGGTCCATCAAACCCATCGTTTCATCACAATTTCACCATCCAGTTAGGCAAATCAAGCATAACTCCTTCAAAAACAGCCAGAAACCTTGAAGTTATGATTGATGATAAGCTGACTTTCTCAGACCACATTGCCAAAACTGCTCGGTCCTGCAGATTTGCTTTATTCAACATCAAGAAGATCAGGCCATTTATATCGGAACATGCTTCACAACTCCTTGTTCAAGCTCTTGTTCTGTCCAGGCTGGACTATTACAATGCTTTATTGGCATGTCTTCCAGCCAGTTCTCTCAAACCTTTACAATTAATCCAGAACGAGGCAGCAAGAATAATTTTTAACCAGCCGAAAATAATGCACGTCACACCTCTGTTTATCAGTTTGCACTGGCTACCAGTAGCTGCTCGCAATAAAATCAAGGCATTAATGTTTGCCTACAAAACCATCACTGGCCCTGCACCCCTTTACCTAAATTCATTACTTCAGACTTATGTGCCCTCTAGAAGCCTGCGTTCTGCAAGTGAACGTTACTTTATTGTGCCATCCCAAAGAGGCACAAAATCACTTTCACAGACTTTTAAATTAAATGTTCCATCTTGGTAGAATGACCTGCCCAACTCAGTCCGAGTCCTTTGCCATCTTCAAGAATCGGCTAAAAACACATCTCTTCCATCTTTATTTGACCCTCTAACTCTAGCACTTTCTATTCTAATACTATTCTTAAAAAAAACTATTCATTTACTGCTTGTTTTCTAAAAAAAAAAAAAAAAAAAACTAACACTAGCTTTTCTAAT
>NW_015636051.1:377063-379614 GCF_001515625.1 Sinocyclocheilus rhinocerous
TATGTGCCCTCTAGAAGCTTGCGTTCTGCAAGTGAGCGGCACTTTATTGTGCCTTCCCAAAGATCACTTTCACAGACTTTTAAATTAAATGTTCCATCTTGGTAGAATGACCTGCCCAACTCAGTCCGAGTCCTTTGCCATCTTCAAGAATCGGCTAAAAACACATCTCTTCCATCTTTATTTGACCCTCTAACTCTAGCACTCTCTATTCTAATTCTATTCTTTATTAAAAAAATTGCCCCTTTTAGACTTGCACTCTATTTATTTACTAACTGCATGTTTTCTTTAAAAATAATAATAATAATTGTATTACTTGTATTGTATTCTATCTATTTGTTTTCTTTTTATTTATTATACAATTAACAAAAGCAAAAAAAGGCCTCTAACACTAGCTTGCTCTATTATCCGCACGCCTCTCGTCTCGTCGACGCCGTAACAGTGTGTGTGTATATATATATATATATATATATATATATATTTTGGTAGCATACACATTCACTATAATCACCATTTTACTCACTTCATTCGCCATCTTGGATAGACTTTACACACTGACCTTTTCGCAATGCATTTTGGGACCTATTATTATTATTATTATTATTATTATTATTAAATACAACAGGACAGAAACAAATAATGATAAATATTACTGAATAATACATTTTTTGTCACATAGAAATGCACTTGACAGTAAAGCATTGATTATGTAATACAGCCTAATGTAATCACTACCCAGATAGCACACATAAGTCTGCAAGATGTCTGTTAAAGATCGCTTCATCTGGAAAGGATCTGCTGTGTACAAACACCTGATAGACATCTTTAAGATGTCAGTTTTACATACATTCTAAACCATAAACATCTTAATGTAAAGACATCTTCTAAACGCCTATTTGACATCTGATAGGAAATGTCCTATAGACGTATTGCAGATGAGCAAACACTCTAAAAAATACGTCTTGCAGATATAAATGCAGACGTCAAATAGACGTCTCTGTGATGTACGTATGCTATCAGGGTATGTTCAGATGAATGATATAGGCTTCCTCTTACCAGTTAACATTTGTCTGTGCTTTTTTATATAATTATTTAGTTATTTTAACAGTTTGTTTGTTTAGTGTAGTGTTTCCCTTTTTGCACATAATGTACATCATTTAGTCTACATATAGAAACATTCAAGTGCTACAGTATTTTTTTATTATATATATTTCAATGTGTACATTAGGATATCATTGAGCACAATGTGGGTAATAACATATATACATAGATACGCGCACGCACACACACACACACACACACACACACACACAGAAATAATAATTAACATATTAGCTGATTATCAAAATAATCTTTTTGCAGCTCTACTGAACAAGACCAAACTATTTCTATATATTCATTTTGCCATAAAAAAAAAAAAAAAAATATATATATATATATATATATAGGCTAGAACACAGAAAATGTACTGCTATTAAATTCTGTCTTCATTTCCTCACCCATGCGTCGTTCCAAACATGTATGACTTACTTTCTTCTGTGGAACACAGAAGAATATATTTTGTATAATGACACCAAACCATTTTGGTTACCCTTGATTTCTACTGTATTGCCAAAGTTTCTTGAATTTCTCAAAATATCTTCTTTTATGTTCCACAGAAGAAAGACATTCACACAGGTTTGGAATGACACAATGGTGAGTAAAGGATGACAATTTTCATTGTTGGGTGAACTATCCCTTTAAGAACTTTAACATTTGTAAATAATTAAGACCTCATTTTTATAAGACACTGATATGTATCTTTATTAATCAGGCTCTTATTGAACATTTTACTTCAATTAAAATTAGAACTAAACATTTAAAGAGAAAGAAGCAATTAAAGCTATTATGTTGAATTATCCTTTGCCCTAATGGAATTTACTTTAGTTCTTGCATAGAATCCAGTTCAACTGATTAGTATTTCTAAGATGGTGGTCACAACAAGTAAAACCATGGTCCTCATTTTTAGCTCACTACATTTTTAGAACGGAGCCAATTTGTTACAATGCTTGGTACAACTTGTTACTATTTAGATGTTTAATTGAGCTTCTGAAGAATAAGACAACGTGAAATGTGGGTGTATGGTGTTACCCTCTTATTAAAAATAATTTACATTCTCAGATGTGCATTTAGCTGGATATGCACTTTTTTTCAATACTCCATTGGCTCTGAAAGCCATCATGGGGAAAGATAAATGTTTGATCATCCTCCAGCTTGTCTTGAATTTCTAAATGTTCATAGTGATATGAAGAGTACAGAAAATAGGTTTGCACATTACCACATTACCACTACTGACCCAGTTTCTCAAAAAGACCTACAAGAACCAGCAGTATCTGTTTGTGCTCTACAGGAATAAGACTTCAAGTTGCTGAACAACTGAAAATAGCTCTATTCAAAAAAAGCATTTAAAAGAATAGCTCAGCCAAAGAAAACGTTCTGTGATTTTTTTTTTGTGTTGTTCTAAACCTGTTTGAAGTTTCTGGGGGGAAAAAAGAGAGTTTTTTTTTTTTTTTTT
>NW_015636051.1:379639-381376 GCF_001515625.1 Sinocyclocheilus rhinocerous
ATTTATGAATTTAGCCAATGCTTTAATCCAAAGCAACCTATTGCATTCAGGGTACACATTTTATCAGTTCATACATTCCCTGGTAATTGAACCTATGACCTTGGCATTGTTAGTTTTTTTTTTTTTTTTGTCCAGCTTGAACTACATGAATGCTTTTTCATGCAGTTATAATGAATGTGATTTAAGCTTTCATGATCTAGTGGTTTGAAACTTTTAATTTGAGAAAGAATCATTCTTTCAAATGTGATGTTGATCCAGTTAACTGAAGGAATTTTATCATTTATTTTATGATGAATCAAAATTATCTGTTTCTCAAAGAAACAGTCGCAGTGGTTAACAGCTCACTGGAGGTGAAGGTTTTCAGCCACTAACAGATTAAACTTCAAGACTTCAGAAGACCTGCTGGCACATATCAATACTGAAAGTTATAAGCTACCTTTAAGGTGCTTTTTTCAGTCCACATTTCTTCTCAGATTCCATTTCTTCCTTTCGTGTTCCACTTACAAAAACAAGTACATCCCATGAATTTGGAGTAGTAAACATTTGATCCTTTTTGAAACAGTGCCTATTAAAAAAAGTTGATATTTTTGAAACATAAGAATAATTCACTTTTACCATCATTTATTAAAGAGAAATATCAATATATATGAATTTCTTAGGTGGAAAAAGTAAGCTCAGTAGCTAGTAGCTATTGCCCTCTTTAGCAGATTTTATTTTTTATTTTTTTTTACCTCTCTTCCATGCAATATTCGTTTACTTGCAAAGAATATTGCATGTAAAATTTAAATGGGATTCAAATCTGGGCTTTGACTTGACCATTCCATAACTCTGTATTTCTTCTTTTTGGGCCATTCTTTGGTGGATTTGCTAGCGTGTTTATGATTGTTATCCTGTTGAAAGGTCCACTTTTGGTTCAACTTCAACTTTAGGACAGATGGCCTCACATTATGTTCAATCATTTGTTGATATGCAGAATTAATAACTGAATCAATGAATGCAAGCTGTCCAGTACTTGAGGCAGCAAAGTAACCCCAAACCATAACATTTCCACCACCACAGTTGGTATACGGATTTTCTCCTGAAATGCTGTCTTTGGCCAAACATGTCTGCTGTTACTGTGGCCAAACGTCTCAGGTTACGTATGTAACCATGGTTCCCTGAGTAGGGAACGAGACACTGCGTCCTCTAGGGGTCGCTATGGGGAACGCCTCGTCATGACCCGTGTCTGAAGCATACATTGCAAAAACAACAACTCGTTGGCCGGCGACAGCCATGACGTCACTACCGGTGCGACTATAGTATAAATAGATGCCGGGAGAACACATCATCCTCTTCTTCAGCTTGCGTCCGCAGTATGGCAAGAAACCTAGAGGACGCAGTGTCTCGTTCCCTACTCAGGGAACCATGGTTACATACGTAACCTGAGACATTCCCTTTCAAGGGAACTTCGAACTGCATCCTCTAGGGGTCGCTATGGGGAACGGTATACCCACGCCACCATGCTGAGGGGAGTGCATGCCAGAACCATTGCGAGCACTACGTACCAACTCTACCATAGCCATGGGAGTTGCCCCTGGGACGTGAAGACGGCTGTCAGTGACATTATTCCCTACGGCCAAAGGACTAGGCTGCATACCCCAAAAACTTACCTGTTAGGGCCAGAACTCCTGGGCCCGGGGTAGAGCTCAAGGCTTGGAATCAGAAATAGATTCCTTTAAGGGAATACGACCAAGAGCC
>NW_015636051.1:381972-382459 GCF_001515625.1 Sinocyclocheilus rhinocerous
GATGTCTCACCCATAGAGAGATAGCTGGCCAGCGTCTCTTCTACAGGGGGCATCTTCTCATAGCCGTTTTCGCGCATCGCCTCGATGTTGGCATAACTCGTATGCTGGAATCGATGGATGCGTGAGGAAAACGGCCTCTTCCATTCCTTCTCGATCTCTGTATGGAGATCAGGAAGAAAGGAAGGCTCACCTGAGCTGGAGGGTTATGGCCAGAAAGATAACGCTCACCGAGACGACCTTGCGACGTCACTTTCTTTGCCCACTTCCACAGCAAGTCAAGCCTCGCCATGGCGCGATCCATAACTTCCAAAAGCTCATCATACGCAGGGCAGGAGGATTGGGAAGGCCCAGCCTCAGCTTCTTCGCCCTCCTTAGACATTTCTTGCTCTACCTGGGCTGAACCCAGCAGAGCACTGGCCTCTGGATCAGACGATGTTAATGAAATAACATCATCCTCCAGCGGCTCACTCTCGTCCACAGCCGACGA
>NW_015636051.1:382515-382911 GCF_001515625.1 Sinocyclocheilus rhinocerous
TAGATTCCTTTAAGGGAATACGACCAAGAGCCTAGAATCATACTAAGTCTTGGCCCGTCACACAGGGGCTACCGCATGCTCTGCATATGCTGAAGGAACTGTCTCAACAGACCCCTAGTAGCAACACCCTGTTAAAGTAGATATCTACAGGATACATAGTGGTGCCCAAGGCGGAACCGGGGTTTTAAACCACTCAGAAAGAGCACGAGGCTGCCACGCGTAGCTCTTACCATACATGATTTTAGAAAGAACACAGGGTACTAGCGTGCAAACTTACCACAGTGTGGATTTTAGAAAGTGTACAAAGACTTACGTGCACACTTACCATAACATGGATTTAAAAAAAACGTTCTAAGGGGCCCTCGTGGCTCTCAGAGAGCAGCCCACATAGATGTA
>NW_015636051.1:383347-390711 GCF_001515625.1 Sinocyclocheilus rhinocerous
TCGAAAAGAGAGACAAACGAGAGCGGAGCTTTTTCATTGAAAACGCATGCAGTGCATGCAGATTGCCCCCTCAAGGACATCGCGTATGTGCTCTTCGCCCAAACAAACAACACATAGATCGTGTGTGTCATCGGGTGTCAAATAACGATGACACGGATGCACACATCCTCTAAATGCTTTGCTATTGCTCGCCATAATGAATGAATAGAGATCGCTCTTACCACGGAAATGCATGCTTCAAACAAAACAGTCAGTGAAGACGAAGAAGAGGATGATGTGTTCTCCCGGCGCCTATTTATACTATAGTCGCACCGGTAGTGACGTCATGGCTGTCGCCGGCCAACGTGTTGTTGGAGCGACCCCTAGAGGACGCAGTTCGAAGTTCCCTTGAAAGGGAACAACTCTATCTTTGATTCGTCTGTGCAGAGCACATTACTTCAAAAGGTATTCTCTTTGCCTATACAGTATGCTCACTGGCAAACTGTTGCTTCAGTGTTCTTTTTAGGCAGCAAAGCTTTTTCCTGGCACACCTGCAGGTCAAAATTGTGAAATCTCTTTCTGATTGTAGATGCATGTACTTTGACACTAACAGTTCCAAGACTTACTAGCAGATCAAAGAAACACTTTAGGATGACCACAGCACTCTTTCAGACAGACTCTCATTCTGAACGTGTGCCATGGTCATTCCAAAGTGTTTCTTTGATGGACTATTACAAACCCTGGACCACAGAGCACCTTGACTTTACATTTTTCCCAGATATGCACTCTCTACTATTGGACTTTGTTTGAAGAAAACTTAATAGCAGATCTTGTGATGAAATTTTGGGGTTCTTGTAGACTTGGTTTTGTACCAGATAGTCTGCACATGGGCTGAATTTGCCAGCCCTGGACAAATTGGCAGTCGTCTGAAATCTGCACCACTTGAACAGTAGATGTAAATGTAAGGATATAATTACTTTTTCATGTGACTGATCTGTTTTTTGTTCATTTACCATGTGAAAGTTTCTACAAAATGTAAATGTAATGTGCCGTTTGATAGTCTTAATAGCTAGTGTTTCAAAGAGGATCACATGTTTGCTTGTTCAAATATGTCAAAAAAGCCAACTATTTCCATGGGTTGTACTTATTTTTTCACACGACTATGAAAATCAAACATGTTTTGTTGTAAATGAAATTAACAAGGCACTATGTCATAGAATCATTCCCTTTGCCCATCATGCGTACTTATATTCTAAGAGCACATTTGCTTTCCTTTTTTGAATGATGTTCTGAACTAAGTAATGATAATAATTTTTTAGGTTTTCTTCTGAATTGCTAGATCTTGAATCAGCTTTCACATTTCCACTGTGTGTCAAGTTATATCTTTCACAGCACTGCAGGACAAACGCCGTGCCAGCTATCCATTACTTTTACAGTGGAAACATACAGATGTCATCATCGATTGAGCCAAGAACATAAAGTCTGCTGTAAGTAATAATTAAATTTGTTTTAAACATTTACAAACCTGTCATCCCACTGTAAAAGTAGAACACATTGTAAAATAATGACATATTGGCAAAGGACAACATGATTTCTGGATCAACAACATTTTTGGTCCTGGAACAATGTTTTTTTTTTTTTTTTTCTCCGACCAATCAGATTTTAGAGTTGGGGTTAGGATTATGTATGTTTGATAGGATTGTTGTTCCAGGACTAGCAAAATATCTTATTTCAGGAACATGTCTTACCTTGCAGAATTCAGGTCACAGCCCGGCTCAGGATTATTTGCTCATTTCATTAGAATAAGTTAAAAGATGAATGAAATAAATTACTTTGTACAAAAACATAGAGAGCTGCCTACAAATAGAAAAAGTTTTTTTTTTTTTTTTTTTTTGCATTCTTTGTGGAGAAAACTATCCCAAAATGCACTGCAACAAAAATATGGTATGTTACGGAGCCCCGCACATGGCATGCAGGAAAAAAATTGTAGGCTAAATCATGTGCACAATTTACTATTTCGTTCCCTCAATTTATAAATTGTGCGCACGATTTACTAATTTGTTCCCTTGATTTGCTAAATCATGCACACGATTTATAAATCGAGAGAACGAATTAGTAAATTGTGCACACGATTTAGCAAATCGAGAGAATGAATTAGCAAACCGAGGGAACGAAATAGTAATCGTGTGCACGTTTTAGTACATCGAAGGAACGAATTAGTAAATCGTGCGCACGATTTATTTATTTTTTTCTTGCATGTCATGTGCGGGGCTCCATAGTATGTAGATGAAGAAACAGAAATGTTGATAAATGTAATTCATTCAATTCCAAAAGGTTTCAATACAATATTTAAATATAACTCAAACATAATAATTACCATATGCTTGATGATATGAAATAAAACAAACAATATACTGGGCTACTCTTTTTCTGTTGAAAATGATTTCACATGCCATAATGATGCATTAGCTTTGAATCATCTTTATGGGTCAAAAAATAACAGCAATGCTGATCCTAAAACAGCAAATGACTCACTGACTCATGATTCCATGCTTCCCTGTTTTCATTGGTTTAATAAGTTGTAGGATATCAGACCGAATCAGACAATCTAAGATTTGGTCAAACATGGCTGAAACCTGAGGAGCCCAGAATTCCACAAGAGGCCCAAGACACAGGATGTCGTAAATCAGATCCTGGCCCCAAGCCTGAACCAACTAGCAGCTTTGAGTAGCTCACAGCATTTAAACAGAAGAACACTTATTGACAATTCCAAGGAGATTGTCAATTTTGGGGCAAGTTATCAAGAATAATGGCCAAAAGAGATGCACAGCGTGACCGTCACATGGTAACCAGTGATGGCAATCACGAGCTCTTTGGATTGACTTCTCCCCCCACCTAAGACAAAGAACAGGCAGATTCCTTACAGACATTTTAACCTCTCTGGTCTTCACAGAACGTATCCTTATGTTCAGAGAATGGCACAGAAACTAAAAAAGAAAAAAAAAAAAAAAAACTGTCTTCATTTATCCACCCTAATGTCATTCCAAACCCATAATACTTTGGTTAATCTTCGAAATACATATTAAGATATTTTTAATGAAGCCTAAGTTAAACCTGTTCATTGTATAAAGCAATCATAACTCTTTACACGATTTGGATTAAACCACTTGATTCGTATGGATTCATTTTACAATGCCTTTTTGGAATGGTCAAAAACCACTCAGGTTTTATTAAAGGGGTCATATGATGTTGCTAAAAAGAACATTATTTTGTGTATTTGGTGTAATGGAATGTGTTTATGCGGTTTAAGGTTAAAAAAACACATTATTTTCCACAAACTGTACATTATTGTTTCTCCTCTATGCCCCGCCTTTCTGGGCGTGGCCAGCGGATTCGAAGAGGGAGTGTCCGGCGGGCTTGCGGAAACCACATGTGATGACCCCGGGCTGGACTCCACTTCCGACAGTGAAAGACTAACACTCCAAAGAGAAAGGAAAAATTGAAATCACATCATATGACCCCTTTAAAATATCTTAATTCGGGTTTAAAGATAATTCTTAAGGTTTAGGAATGACATGAGGGTGACCAAATGATGACAGAATTTTGATTTTGGGTGAACTATTCCTTTAATACAGCATGAATAACAATGTACCAAAATGTATATCCAGAAGTGTGGAATGATTATAAGACATATCCACACAATCTCTACTCTCATAACTACTGGCCAGAAAGATGCAATTGCACAGAATGCTGTTTCACAGAATAAAAACAACAGCGATCACAAATAGAATGATATTCAACTGAAATACAGTGCTTTAGATTTTCCTCATCTTTACACAAGTTCAAGGATGCAGTTCAAGAGCAAGTCGCTTGCATTCAAACAGACTGCATGAGAACACAATAAACGTGCATTGCATGATGGCTGCGCTAATTAAACAGAAAGGGTTTATGTTAATTTTACACTACTATGCAAATGCAAATGTTATTTTTTTATTGTAATATAAAGCAGTGCATTGTAAATACTCAGAAATGTCACTCTCATTAAAAAGGCGATCATTTCCTACAGTTGTTATAGCAACCCCACCACAAGGGAATAAATAGCATCAAAACAGATTTGGTATTATCAAGACTGAGCGGTAATCCATGTGGAATATGATATACCTCGCTGTCCCTTGACAGTAAGTGTTCTAAGTACTCCACACAGAACAGCAGTAACTGGCTATATCTCACTCAATTTCCTGTGAAGGAAGCATTTGTGATATAGAACAAATTACGGCCATCGCTTGTTTGTCTTGTCCATATTTCAGTGTGCAAAATCTCACAGACCCTAATCATCGAATTGTGTGTGCACCGATGTGCAGCCATCTCGTTACGAGACAGTTTAATTACATGGTAGCGAGGAGGGGGCCGTCAGTCCAGTTCAGTTCAGCCAAGCCCTGACATGACTGAGGGTGACTTTGAGAAGATTGCCCAGCACAGCATGGCCTCATGCAAAATAAACAGTCAAAACCCGATGTGAACTATGTATCTGAGAGATTTATCAGAACTTCAGCCTTCCTGCATGAAAGTGTGGCTGTAAAGTGATAATTACATACACCACTGCTAAACGTCTCACAACATGGGCCACGCAAATTAAACTTGAAGTCGATAGAATCAGTCAATTTACTCTAACTGCATAAATATATTTTCTGGTGATTTCTTTACAATCTTTAAATAAAACATTTTAAACTGAGATCTTCAATTAACTATATAAACCCAGCATCCACAGCAGAACCTTGTACTGAAGACATTGTGGAATCACTACTAGTGTTTATGTATACAGTAGTACACTTTACATATAAATAAACCATTTGTGCAGAGGTCATGATCATACTTCAAACTGTGCAGTTTGTTGGGGAAGGTGTGATATTACATCCCTCAGCGATCATACATATGCTTTCCGATAAATGGGTGAAAAAGTTCCATAAACTGTGCTTAAAAGCCGTTCACACATTCAGAAACAGAAGAGAATATAGCTGTCTCGCGATCTTAACACAATGCTTATGGCACAAAACCCTGAAAAATAAAAACAAGGACACACATCACAGTAGTCAAAAAGTCACATTACATAGAAAAACTATTTTTAAAAGCACAGACGGACACAAGAACACACTCCGTGTAACTGGATCTGTGCATTAAAAGAAGGACCCCTGCCATACTCTTGTAAAAAAAAATACTTCCCTTGGTGGGTACTAATGCACTCTATACTGGCGATGAGTTTTGCACAAGAAAGTACCACTCACATTATCTTCAGAAAATGTTCTAATCTACCGTTTTCATTTAGTCCTTCATCTTTTCTTTTTCTCTCGCTTACTCCCTCTGTATCAGACTATGCCATGGGTTTCTTTATGAGGCTCAAAGGGAATTATTCACAGTCTCCTCAGGGTTTTGACAAGGTCGTCCGTTGCATCCCCCCCCCCACACACACACACACACACACGCACACGCACACACTCCTGGCTTATGTTCTGAACCATAATTGATTAGGCTAAGCAGCAAGAGAGAGAAGGTCAGTCTACAGCGTCTGAGATGAACAGGAACTCACGCACAGACAGAGGCAAAGATGCGTTCATGCTCTCCGTTGGCCCCAGACACCACCAAGAGCCAGGCTCGCAGGTATGTCTTGATCCAACATCTGCTCACATGCTGATAGGTAACAAAGGCAAGCCTTTTGTTTTTAAACCACAGTTTTATAAGTGAGACTTAAATATTGAGTAGCTTACATTTCTGGAAAAAAAAAACACTGCTTATATACTCTGGTCTGGAAGACAGCAAACATATCGACTGGTTTAAAATATGTTTTGCTTGTGCTGTCTTCTCCTAATGCAATGACATTTCATTCCAGGAAATAACAGAATAATATAAACATTAGTGTCCGAGAGAAAAAAAAATGTAAGACTTGTAAATTGTTGATTTTGATACAAAATAAATTCATTTTTAATATTATATTTTGACTTAATCTGTTAAGTTTTAAATGTTTCATTTTTAATGTACTTTAAATAAATATCCTAGTTATGTATGTGTGTGTGTATATATATATATATATATATATATATAACATATACCAAATGACATGCAGGATCACAGAATGAAACAGTGACAACAAACTTCATTAACTTAA
Source organism: Sinocyclocheilus rhinocerous (assembly GCF_001515625.1). NCBI lineage: Eukaryota > Metazoa > Chordata > Actinopteri > Cypriniformes > Cyprinidae > Sinocyclocheilus > Sinocyclocheilus rhinocerous. The sequence goes on from NW_015636051.1 coordinate 389,487, forward strand.
GTGAATAAAAAGTCGCAATCAGCAATGCATTCACACATGTAGCTTTATTCAAATGTTTTAGCACAACGTACCATGACACCGAAAAATATGTACTTTTTACGGTGCAATATATATAATTTTTTAATTTTTTAAAAATTGATTCATTGAAACAGTCTTAAAGAACCAGTTTGTGGAAACCAAATAGATATTGCATCACTATTAGCGAGCAAAGTAATAGTTCTATTATGAGAAATCAATTATTTTGGAATCGATTCCCATCCCTACCATTTTCTCAAAAACAAGCTTTCATGACATCCACCAGCTAAATGATTGTGTCTCCACAATGGTTTAGAATACAAACAAAATTATAATATCATTAGAAATAATTAATTTCAAATTGCATTTCTGGAGCAAAACTACTTTAATATAATGGAGCAGATCACATTCACACGTATATTCTAGATATGGTTTGCATAGCATAATCAGTGTTGATTCAGTGCTTTGAAAAACCACACACATATTTACAGTCTCAATAAGAAGCCCTTATTAAGTCTTCAATTTATTATTGCATGAAGTGTTTGCAAGTCTTCAGAATTCCAAACAGCTTGGCATGAGTTGTTTGAGCTGCACGGTTGCCTGGGAGCAAGCTTGACTTCATTAGCAGGCCAAAGCAAATTGAACATGAAGGACAAGAAACAGCGAGAGGGAGGAAAGCTAAACTGCGTGCAAAGAATTCTGGGAGAGGAGTAGGGTGCCGCCACAGAGGAAATCACAGGAGCAGTGAAGTGAATCCATATTCTGCTGCTGTGCAGCTTGAAATATCAGATGGGTGACATGACTCACAGGATGGGATCTGTAAACTCACTCGACCCCGGTTCCACTTCCTGTATGAAACATGATTTGTTTTCTCGATAGCTCAAGAAAAATGGATGACACACTTCAAACAACGTTTTCCCAATTTTTTCCTCCTGATCAGTTTTACACGGTTGTGATCGTTAATACAATAGAATATAGAATACAAATATCCCATGATCTTCAGAAATTTTTGAACCACTGACTTTCACTTATACATTTATGCTCTTTCTCTCTCTAAGCACCCAGCTCAAGAAAAATGACACACTTCAAACAACGTTTTCCCAATTTTTTCCTCCTGATCAGTTTTACACGGTTGTGATCGTTAATACAATAGAATATAGAATACAAATATCCCATGATCTTCAGAAATTTTTGAACCACTGACTTACTT
>NW_015636051.1:391973-399949 GCF_001515625.1 Sinocyclocheilus rhinocerous
GTGTGTGTGTATGTATGTGTATATATATATATATATATATATATATACAGTATATAATTTTTATTTTAAGAACCATTGTCTCATATATATCAACAATGTATTTTACATTGAATCAATTATTAAATTATTTGTTGTTAAACTTGTGTTTGACTAATGAAACTATTTTATTGTGTGACTGTGTTGAATTTCTTTTAAATACAATACAGTACATTCTTCCTGTCATCCAATTTTTTTAACCAACCCATAATTAGGTCAATTATGAATACAGTTTAAATGAGTGATATAATGCACAACTCATGAAGGCATGCAATTCATAATACTTTTTTTTTTCTCTGTGTGATGTAGCAATTTTTAGATTATGCATTTATGTTCATCTTATTTGAGGCACTTGTATTGCCACAGGACACTATCAGATGTAATTTAGCTTTGAAAATAGCTCTGATGGGATTGGTATTGCACCTGCCTTTTTAGAAAGGATATGATTCCTGGTGCCTGTGCGTCTACAGAGAGGTAAATCATATCTGCTTGCAATGCTGGAATGAAATTCAGTTCAATTCTCATTTGGGCCGTGTTTGTCTGATAATCGATATTACAAAATGTTTTATACCAACTTGGCTTAAACAGAATTACCAGTCAAACTAAATTAGAGTAAAATCCCCGAGGTTACCGCACATGAAAATGACCAAATGCCATTTGTTTTCATATGGACTGATTTCCTCCACCTTTAATCAATAAACACTCTGGATTGAACCACCTGACTTTTTTCTAATATGGCTGCCCAGCAAAGCAAACAGGAAATGACAGGTAATATGTCACAACCACCAACAATCAAAACAATTGGATATTGATTGAAACACTTGCTTCTGCACATTTTTCTCTAGTTTTAATGGTTGTCCAATTGATATAGATTTCTGTCAAGGTCATCATGACATTGCAAAGGGTCATGAAACTCATATGGCTTAAAGGATACAATTCTATTATTATTTACTGACACATTCTAAAAGTGTATTTATTTATTTATTTATTGATTGATTGATTGATTGATTGATTGATTGCAATCTGTAAAGGTAGGCTCATATGAAATGCAAGTTTCCAGCTGAAATGAACACTAGAGGCAGAAACATGACATTAGCTTTCATTCCTATTCGCACAAATTACAGGACAGATTATTAATTAATAAAGACACATTGCCATGCAATTTATTGCACAATCTTGTGTAAAAAGATTGTGCAATGTTATGATCTCAAAACTCTTTTACTATAGTGCATGACTTGTAAACTAATACATTTTTAAGTTTGCATCACATGACCTCCACATCTTTGGCTTTACAAATTTAGTAAACGTACCTGGTACACCAGTGCACTTGCAATGCTAAAATGGAATGGTTGCTTCAAGAAATTTGTTTTTATCTCATGTTTGCAGTACATCTCATGTTAAGTGGTACATTAATGCTATATTGTGTTCGAAAAATACTTTTTTAGTGCAACTGAACGCACATTTTATTTACAAACTAGCATGATATGTCCAATAACCAAGTTAAAAATTTACATAATTTGTCAAAAAGTATTTATAGCATTTAAGTTATATGGCGTTAGCAACAGCAATGACATGGTTTTGATTCTCAGGAAATACATGAAAGGCCTATACCTTGAAACCAATGTACCATAAGTCACTTTGGATAAAAGCACCTGCCAAATGTATAAATGTAATATTAATGAAACTGTCATATGGAAAAGAACTGCATGAATATTATTTTTTTTCTGAAAGAAAGCCATATAGGTTTGCAATGACATGAGGGTGAGTAAATGATGACAGAATTTTCATTTTTAGGTGAACCAGTCCTTTAATGTCTCTGTTCCAAATCTATTGTTAGCTTCCAAAGGGTCTGATGGCATGTCAGTAAGGTGGAAAAACGTACAGAGGAATATTTAATAAGAAAAAAAGCTGTTCATGTGAGGAAAGATACCTAGTTATTCCTCAACCCATGATGACACAGAGACAGTCGTGGATGGCAAGAATGAGTTGCGGTCATGGAACTAAATTGAGGCTGATTCCATGCTTTGATGAGGCCACAGAATGTGCGAGAATGTCCACCGGTGTTAGAGAAAATGGAGGCTGGTTGGAGCGCAGTTGCATTGCTGCAGGGTCATATCCAGGGAGAGTGTAGCAGGCTAGTAATGTGCCGTTGAAAATGCTGACGAGCTATGTGAGGTACTTCAGTGGACACACAGGAAGAAAGAGAAATGGAGGGATGGTTCATTCACAGGGGCCCCAGAGCAGAGATGTAATGAATCCACAATGCTGGAGGAGAGAATGACCATTGACGCCTCAGCCACAGAAGATGTGTGTGGCAGCATCTCATTTTGGTTCTGTCTCTCAGGACGCACCATTTACACGGTGTCCCACTCATTATTATTATTTTTTTTTACGTTCCCAAAGGGGTACACGGAGGCAAGGATAATAACAAATTTCAGTGTGTTTTGTGGTTTTGTGGCTGAAATAATTTCTTGTGATGTCCTTGACCTGGTAGTCAGGGTGGTAAATTTGAGGCAAGGCACCTGACAGTAGCACTGAAATCATCAGATTTATTTGTCTACTGTGCTGTTTTTCTCCACCAGTGGTCTCTGGGATGATAGCCTTTAAACCATTTCAATCAGGCCTGTTTTATCTCGTAATGTTGTGTAATAGGCCATGATGCCCCCTTTAGCTGACATGAACCTTCACAGTGGATGGAAGCACCAAAGCACAGATGGATGCTTCATACTAAGTTCATTTAAAGGTGAAGCATGTCACTTGACATTAAAATATCTATTTCTATCTATTCCATTTAATGTGCTGAGACAACTATAAGTAGGCTGGCTTCTCTTTGGCACTTTCAAATAATTTATTCTGTCCCAATGGCGTGAGTTTGGGGCAGAACTACCTGTAATAAGCTGTCTAGCTGGGAACACAGTGCAACAGTAGTGTTTTGGCTCTGAAAGCCATTAACTTTCTCCATAGAGAAATTGATGTTATGTGATAATGTATAACGTTTTTTTAAGACAGACCTACCATGAGCTCCAAAGTTGCTAAATGATTATATTGTATATGCTTCTGCAGAAGCGACAAGTCAAACAGTAGAGCATGGTGCTAGACAGGCCAAGGTCATAGATTTGATTCCCAGGAAACTGATAAAATGTAAATGTGTACCTTGAATTCAATGTAAAAGTCGCTTTGGACAAAAGCATCTGCCAAATGTAATGTAAAATGTAATTTTGAGTGAAGTACTACACAATCTACCTGCAATCATTAAAGAAGATTCACCAAGAGAAATTGCTGTTACAATGACGATAGAAATTGTAAGGAAAGTAGGCCACTCAACGGCAAAATAACTGTTGTGAATCATCAGGAAAAAGACAAAGGTACATAAAGGAAATACACTTCTCATTCAGTGCTAAAGACATAAGTCATTCTGCCTGTACTTTAATACAACTTATATTTAATATTTGCAATTAACTTGTGGTATTTTATGTGTAGACAACGACATGCACTGTACAAAGTGATTTTTGTGGACTACTTTTTACAAGATAATAACATTTCAGTTTTTCTACTTCAAAAGTTCACATTTAATTCAATATGTTACTTGCCGCTTCTTTGTAATTATTTATGACTAGCAAATTTAGAGTGAAAATTGGTTCAAAGTAAATCCTACACCTTTTTTTCTCTCAGTGCAGTCAATAGTTTCATATTGTACCATTGTTTTTACTTCATTCACAATGCTTTATGGGATGTAGTTCCTGTATAATTACCTTTCCTTTCTTAATTACCTGCTATTTTTCTTATTTTCAAACATTTTCTTTCCTTAACATTGCCATTTCCATGGTAACAGCAGTTTCTTTGATTGTTGAGTCTTGCTTAATGATACTTTTGTTACAATAACATGTTGTAATGTTATGATTCATCTCACAGTTGGTTGTTTTTAAGGGGTCGATGTTTTGGTCGTTTGTATGACCCATTTAGCTCCTGCTGGTAGATGCTGTAAGTATACTGTAAGTGAATTGGGGGCATCTTCAATCTTCAGTCTCTGTAGATTCATGCCAAAAGCAGCTGTGCAATCAAACTAAAGACATTTTGAGAGAAACATATACAACACAAACATTTCATTTGATTACAGTAAAATTATATTTTGGATTTATATTTGTCCATTGACATCACCGTTCAGTAGAGTAGCAAGGACTACAAGTTTCTTTGAGAAAAATATTTTAGATGTAAACTCTTTCTTACAAAGTTCTGCAGTTATAGCCTCATGTTGCATCCAAGTTAAAGGGGTCCTATTATGCTTTTTCACTTTTTCAAGTTTAGTTAGTCTGTGATGTTGCTGTTTGAGCATAAAAAAGATCTGCAAAGTTACAAAGCTCAAAGTCCACTTCAAAAGGAGATATTTTATTTAACAGAAATCACTTTTCAAACACTACAACGAATGACTCGTTTGGACTACAACGCATATTTTCCGGGATTTGTGATATCACAAATACAGACGTTAAGACTGCCATCTGTTTAGACACTACCTTTAAGGAAGTCAAAAGATGAAGGAACAAGGGACAGCACCTGCTTGCTCGAACATCACCTTTTATTTAAAAAGAACCTGTCAATTCCTGTTTCTTGCTTACCTGATGTGTCATTTCACCCCCGCTCCACCTCCTTCGTTTCTCACTCCTGTATGTGCATTCATCAGCATCTGCACTAGCCGGCCCTGGAAATCAGCATTATGGCACTTCAACAAGAGACAGACTGTTTCCTAAAATCCTTGCTGCAGTAAAACTGTAATAAAGTTGTACAGCCCTTCGAAGAAGGTCATTAAAATTTGACAGAATGACAAATCCCTTCACAAGAATGCAACCGTAAACTGAGTGTAGGTAAAATACAACCGTTCAATTATTAGACCATTGCTACAGGGATTCCAGGTGCTAATCATCATGACAGTCATTAACCATGACATGATCAAACATCTTATCACCTTAAGCAAGTAGGACTTTGTTCCCTTTCAGTTGGTCACTTTCGACGTCACGTTGGTGACCGACGAATTGGGAATCTTGCCAGAGAGACCAATCTACTTTGAGTTTAAACTAAACGAGCCAATGCACATTGGCATGTGATGATAGCATCCAGCTGCCTCTGTTCAGCACGCTCTAGGAAGCTCTTCCGTGTTGGTGGAATGGTGCTACAGCGGTGGTGGTTTCCCGTGTCGAGTGAGTTGCACACATCAGGCTGCACTACCCCCTGTTTGTGTTGCAGGCGGCCATCTCCCCTGTGTGCTTCAGGACGCTAAAAGAGCCTTTTTCCCTAAAAGAGTATTCACGGGTGGGCGCATCTTTTTAAAGATGACGTTGCGTCTGTGCCAACTCGACGCTGCGTCTTTGTAATGACGACGTTTGCTCTTAGTATAGATGCCGTTTCACCCGTGCATTTCTGGATGCATTCGTTACCTGGCGCCGGGTGATGGTCACGATCGCTGCCTCACGTGCCTGCGCATTAATCACGCTGAGGTGGCATTCGTGGATGAGTCATGTTCTCATTGCAAGAAGATGACCATCTCGGAGTTGCAGGCCAGGCTCCATTACCTCAAAAGGGGTGGAGTTCCGGTGCCTCTGCCTCGATCTAGTTCTCTTCCTGGCAGAAGTCAGGGGAGGACTACTTCAGGCAGTAGCTCGGGCGGTCTGAGGATCACAGTGGTGGCGACCCCTCCGAGGAATTAACCTACCAGGGACCGTCAATCCTGTAGCAATCCGCAACCAGTTGAGCTCCCTCAGGAACGTGCTGGGCCCTCTACAAGGAGTGTACCAGTCGTATCCTTTGGAGCTCCTCCCGACATATCCTGCCCCGGCGGGCAGCTGCTGCCTCCACCCGTTTGCCGGCCGCAGCACCTCAGTCTGCTCATCGCCTAATTGAGCGGCGCCATTGAGCTGGTTGCAGGGCAGCCGCCCTGGAGGAGGGCCGGGCGGAAAATCCCAAAATCTTGACAAAAGAGCAATTTCCTCTATCTCTGGTTCTCAAGAGGGCACGGAGAGTTGTGGACGGTCCAGAGTCGGATCACACTCATCCTCCTCCTCTGTCGCCAGCGGGCAGCCAGAGAGAGCTGGCAAAGGCCCTACTCACACACCCTCTGCCCAACCTTGGAACCAGGTAAGTGTTGCACCACATATACTCAGACCCCACTTTGGTCGGCCCACGAGCTGCCCGAGCCGGGTCCCTGCATTCCACCTCGCTGCCCCACTGCGGGTCTGTCAGTGGTTCCGCTGGTCCTGCTTGAACGTTATCTGGAAGCCTGGCTAGCGCTGCCCAGCCCGTCTTGCTGGCTCCTTCGGACCATCAGACTCGGCTATGCGATTTAGTTTGCCCGGCATCCCCCCAAGTTCAGGGGCATCCACTTCACATCTGAGAAGGCAGCCGATGCTCATGTCTTGTGTGCGGAGATCGCAGTCCTGCTGGCAAAAGACGCGATAGAGCCGGTCCCTCCAGCCAATATGAAGACAGGGTTTTACAGCCCCTACTTCATTGTACCCAAGAAAGGCGGTGGGTTACGACCGATCTTGGCCCTTCACAGGCTACAGTTTAATATGCTAACGCAGAAACGCATATTTGGTTGCATCCGTCCCCAAGATTGGTTTGCATCTATCAACCTGAAGGATGCCTACTTTCATGTCTCAATCCTTCCGCGCCACAGACCTTTTCTGCGGTTCACGTTCGAAGGACGGGCATATCAGTACAAGGCCCTGCCCTTCAGGCTGTCCCTGTCCCCCCGTGTCTTCACAAAAGTTGCGGAGGGGGCTCTTGTTCCCCTGAGAGAGCAATCAGCATCTCGTCGATTGGCTCATACTAGCACAGTCAGTGCTCAGGCACCTCACCGGGTACAAGTCACACCGGCCTGCCGCCAAACCTTCACCCTGTGGTCAGACCTCACATTTATTCAGGCAGGAGTGCCCCTAGAACAGGTCTTGAGGCATGCTGTGGTACACACAGATGCCTCCACCACCGGCTGGGGTGCCACGTACAATGGGCAAGCAATCTACGGGCTGATTTGGAGACATTTCAGAGTCGCTCAGGTAGACCTGTTTACCTCTCCAGAAACCTCTCACTGACAGCTGTTCTACTCCTTGACCGAGGGAACACTCAGCACGGACGCACTGGCACACAGCTGGTCTCAGGGCCTACGCAGATATGCGTTTCCCCCAGTTAGCCTTCTCGCTCAGACACTCTGCAAAGTCAGGGAGGATGAGGAGCAGGTCTTACTTGTGGTGCCCTACTGGCCCACTCGGACCTGGTTCCTGGAACTGATGCTCCTCATGACAGCCCCTCCCTGGCGGATTCCTCTGAGGAAGGATCTACTGACTCAGAGATGGGGCACCCTGTGGCACCCACGTCCAGACCTCTGGAAACTTCATGTCTGGGCCCTGGATGGGACCGGGAGATTCTAGGTGACTTAACCCAAGAGGTAGTGGCCACCATCTTTTCGGCACGAGCACCGTCTATGAGACACGCTTACGCCTTGAAGGGGAACCTGTTTATTGAGTGGTGTTCCTCTCGTCGAGAGGACCCCCGAAGATCTCTGATCAGAGTCGTGCTCTCCTTCTTGCAGCAAGGGTTGGAGCGAAGGCTGTCTCCCTCCACCCTTAAAGTTTACATTGCTGCTATTTCCGCTAACCACGACCCAGTGGATGGGAGAACGGTGGGGAAGCACGACCTGGTCTTCAGTTTCCATAGTGGGGAGAGAAGGTTGAACCCTCGACCTCCAACTATACCTTCTTGGGACCTGTCTCTGGTGCTCGAAGCACTACAGCGGGTCCCATTTGAGCCTTTGCAGTCAGTTGAGCTAAAGTTTATTTCAATAAAGACTCTGCTCCTGGTTGCATTGGCCTCCATCAAGAGGGAAGGGGACCTGCGAGCATTTTTGGTCGATGAATCGTGCCTAGAGTTTGGGCCGGCTGACTCCCAGGTAA
>NW_015636051.1:400406-401454 GCF_001515625.1 Sinocyclocheilus rhinocerous
TGATTTGGAGTCATTTCAGAGTCGCTCAGGTAGAACTGTTTACCTCTCCAGAAACCTCTCACTGACAGCTGTTCTACTCCTTGACCGAGGGAACACTCAGCACGGACGCACTGGCACACAGCTGGTCTCAGGGCCTACGCAGATATGCGTTTCCCCCAGTTAGCCTTCTCGCTCAGACACTCTGCAAAGTCAGGGAGGATGAGGAGCAGGTCCTACTTGTGGTGCCCTACTGGCCCACTCGGACCTGGTTCCTGGAACTGATGCTCCTCGTGACAGCCCCTCCCTGGCGGATTCCTCTGAGGAAGGATCTACTGACTCAGAGATGGGGCACCCTGTGGCACCCACGTCCAGACCTCTGGAAACTTCATGTCTGGTCCCTGGATGGGACGTGGAGATTCTAGGTGACTTAACCCAAGAGGTAGTGGCCACCATCTTTTCGGCACGAGCACCGTCTATGAGACACGCTTACGCCTTGAAGGGGAACCTGTTTATTGAGTGGTGTTCCTCTCGTCGAGAGGACCCCCGAAGATCTCTGATCAGAGTCGTGCTCTCCTTCTTGCAGCAAGGGTTGGAGCGAAGGCTGTCTCCCTCCACCCTTAAAGTTTACATTGCTGCTATTTCCGCTAACCACGACCCAGTGGATGGGAGAACGGTGGGGAAGCACGACCTGGTCTTCAGTTTCCATAGTGGGGAGAGAAGGTTGAACCCTCGACCTCCAACTATACCTTCTTGGGACCTGTCTCTGGTGCTCGAAGCACTACAGCGGGTCCCATTTGAGCCTTTGCAGTCAGTTGAGCTAAAGTTTATTTCAATAAAGACTCTGCTCCTGGTTGCATTGGCCTCCATCAAGAGGGAAGGGGACCTGCGAGCATTTTTGGTCGATGAATCGTGCCTAGAGTTTGGGCCGGCTGACTCCCAGGTAACCCTGAGGCCCCAGCCCGGCTATGTGCCCAAGGTTCCTACTACTCCCTTCAGGGATCAGGTGGTGAACCTTCAAGCGCTGCCCCCAGAGGAGGCAGACCCAGCCCTAGCTTTGCTCTGTCCCGTC
>NW_015636051.1:401537-404455 GCF_001515625.1 Sinocyclocheilus rhinocerous
GTGGAGCCGGTATCCTCCTGTGTTCTCACCTCAAACGGGTAGAAGCACCGAGAGGCCTCGGTTCAGTGTCGGCTTGCTAAGACCGCTCCAGAGAGTTCGTACTGTAGACCCTGTTGAGCTCCTCCATCCCCTCAGCAGCCAGATGTGGCGGAACTTCCAGTGCCAGGCCCTCACTCGATGAATTCTTGAGAACCGGTAGAGGGCTGGGTTCCTTATGTAGAGACCTAAGCAGATCCCATATGTGTAAAGTCCACGGTATAGCCTCAGAGCCCGTGTTTCCTCGGCAGACTTTCTGCCATTTTCCAAGAGAGTTGTAATCACCTCTAAATCTTCCATATGCACCTAAATGGTTTCCATATGTGTAAGTGCTTCCGAAACCTCCTTCGGGAAGGATGGGGCTTCCGCAACGTTCCTGTTCCAAGGGGAACGGGTACGTTTTCCCAGTGTTATCCAATCTCACTGAGTGGGTAGTGCTACGATAACAGTGACTGGTCTTCATGTTGCGAGCCCCGGCCTACTCCCAAAATGGGGCACAGGAGGCTCGCACATGACAATGGAAGGGGCAGTATCCGTAACGCTTTGGTAGGGATTCCCAATTCGTCGGTCACCGACGTGACGTCAAAAGTGACCGACTGAAAGGGAACATCTCGGTTACGTATTGTAACCCTCGTTCCCTGAAGGAGGGAACGGAGACATCACGTCCCGTCGCCACAGCTGCTGTACCACCGCTGAGCGGCCGGGTCACCGGCTCGGCTCCTCAGCGAAAACCTGAGTATGCGGTGCATCTGCTGCCTATTTATACTCGCGCTGCGATCAGCGGCAGCTGGATGCAATCACCGCATGCCAATGTGCAATGGCTCGTTTTGTTTATACTCGAAGTAGATTGGTCTCTCTGGCAAGATTTCCAATTCGTCGGTCACCGACGTTACATCTCCGTTCCCTCCTTCAGGAAAAAAGGGCTATAATGCGCAGCCGAGACGTATTTGCTGCACAAGACAAGTGGTACTTAATTTCAAGGGCTTATAGACGGAGACGTAAATCAAAGAATGGAACAATAAAAGGAGAAATGTGACGTGCAAATGTGATGTGCAAATGTGAACGGTGACCCCAACAGTTTGGCCTTCATCAGATCTGCTAACAAGACTTAATACCTCGGTCGTTAACATGTGATTATAAATGATACAACAATGCTAATGGAAATAAATTAACAAGCAAATAAAATGAGTGACTGATAATGACAAGAGGGCTCTTGAGTGAATGTAGTCTATGAGCCATAGCCTGGGTAATGACTCTGGGCAGATCTTTCATGTAGCTGTAGGCCCAAGAATGACTTTTTTATTGTTTGATAGGAACAGCTCTTCTCCTGAAGGGAGAGATTGTTTGCATGTTGAACATAGCCCCAAGAGGTATTTGGACACTTAAGACACACACACACACACACACAGGCACGCACGCACACACACACACACATATATATGTTTGTTTGTTTTTAGTTAAATAAAATATTTTTATAAATAAATGCCACTGGGTTTAATATTTTGCATCTATTTCAATGACATAATACATCATAATGGCGTGTCAAAGGTTGCCCCATTTCAAAGTCTCCTTCAAATGCAGCCTCGAAATGCGTCCTTTGTTTCCCGAGCCACGAAGGATTGATCAAGTGGATCCTTCGCAGCCCAGACTCTCCCAAGATTCATTGTATACCGTGTGTCAACAGGATTTTTACTTTTGAGAGAGAATTACACTTTTAAAAGACTACACTTTCAATTGTAAGTATTGCCTTTCAACTTACTTGAATATCTATTGATACAAATGTTTAAAAAAAATAACACTTTAAAGCAGTTCAAATACTGACATATCTTACCGAAAATGAGATTTTATACATAATTTATGCTTTTTATTATATACATAAATGGACTATGGTGAACATATTCTGCTTTTGCGTGCTATGCTTCATGCTTACGAAATCATGATTACAAGCTTGCTGCATTAAAGTGCTTTGTTGCCTGAAAGAATAAAATGTAGCATCCCATTGGTTGACAACCATATATAAACATTCACAGCACTAGATAGTCAGCTTGCAGGCGATTCTGTAATTTTGGTCAAATACATGCTTATTTCACTGTTTATAAAACACACAATATGCTTCAAATGATTGTTTATATATACACTTGGGTTCTCACTATGCTCGCCTCCAGTCATATGTGTAAGTGCTTCCGAAACCTCCTTCGGGAAGGATGGGGCTTCCGCAACGTTCCTGTTCCAAGGGGAACGGGTACGTTTTCCCAGTGTTATCCAATCTCACTGAGTGGGTAGTGCTACGATAACAGTGACTGGTCTTCATGTTGCGAGCCCCGGCCTACTCCCAAAATGGGGCACAGGAGGCTCGCACATGACAATGGAAGGGGCAGTATCCGTAACGCTTTGGTAGGGATTCCCAATTCGTCGGTCACCGACGTGACGTCAAAAGTGACCGACTGAAAGGGAACATCTCGGTTACGTATTGTAACCCTCGTTCCCTGAAGGAGGGAACGGAGACATCACGAGGCACCTCGATGACAGACATTTGTAGAGCTGTGGGCTGGGCGACCCCCAACACGTTCGCTAGGTTCTATAGCCTTCGTGTTGAACCGGTATCCTCCTGTGTTCTCATCTCAAATGGGGCAGACTTTCTGCCATTTTCCAAGAGAGTTGTAATCACCTCTAAATCTTCCATATGCACCTAAATGGTTTCCATATGTGTAAGTGCTTCCGAAACCTCCTTCGGGAAGGATGGGGCTTCCGCAACGTTCCTGTTCCAAGGGGAACGGGTACGTTTTCCCAGTGTTATCCAATCTCACTGAGTGGGTAGTGCTACGATAACGGTGACTGGTCTTCCTGTTGCGAGCCCCGGCCTACACCAAAAAGGGGCGCAG
>NW_015636051.1:404554-409347 GCF_001515625.1 Sinocyclocheilus rhinocerous
GCGGCCGGGTCACCGGCTCGGCTCCTCAGCGAAAACCTGAGTATGCGGTGCATCTGCTGCCTATTTATACTCGCGCTGCGATCAGCGGCAGCTGGATGCAATCACCGCATGCCAATGTGCAATGGCTCGTTTTGTTTATACTCGAAGTAGATTGGTCTCTCTGGCAAGATTTCCAATTCGTCGGTCACCGACGTTACATCTCCGTTCCCTCCTTCAGGAAAAAAGGGCTATAATGCGCAGCCGAGACGTATTTGCTGCACAAGACAAGTGGTACTTAATTTCAAGGGCTTATAGACGGAGACGTAAATCAAAGAATGGAACAATAAAAGGAGAAATGTGACGTGCAAATGTGATGTGCAAATGTGAACGGTGACCCCAACAGTTTGGCCTTCATCAGATCTGCTAACAAGACTTAATACCTCGGGTCGTTAACATGTGATTATAAATGATACAACAATGCTAATGGAAATAAATTAACAAGCAAATAAAATGAGTGACTGATAATGACAAGAGGGCTCTTGAGTGAATGTAGTCTATGAGCCATAGCCTGGGTAATGACTCTGGGCAGATCTTTCATGTAGCTGTAGGCCCAAGAATGACTTTTTTATTGTTTGATAGGAACAGCTCTTCTCCTGAAGGGAGAGATTGTTTGCATGTTGAACATAGCCCCAAGAGGTATTTGGACACTTAAGACACACACACACACACACACAGGCACGCACGCACACACACACACACATATATATGTTTGTTTGTTTTTAGTTAAATAAAATATTTTTATAAATAAATGCCACTGGGTTTAATATTTTGCATCTATTTCAATGACATAATACATCATAATGGCGTGTCAAAGGTTGCCCCATTTCAAAGTCTCCTTCAAATGCAGCCTCGAAATGCGTCCTTTGTTTCCCGAGCCACGAAGGATTGATCAAGTGGATCCTTCGCAGCCCAGACTCTCCCAAGATTCATTGTATACCGTGTGTCAACAGGATTTTTACTTTTGAGAGAGAATTACACTTTTAAAAGACTACACTTTCAATTGTAAGTATTGCCTTTCAACTTACTTGAATATCTATTGATACAAATGTTTAAAAAAAATAACACTTTAAAGCAGTTCAAATACTGACATATCTTACCGAAAATGAGATTTTATACATAATTTATGCTTTTTATTATATACATAAATGGACTATGGTGAACATATTCTGCTTTTGCGTGCTATGCTTCATGCTTACGAAATCATGATTACAAGCTTGCTGCATTAAAGTGCTTTGTTGCCGGAAAGAATAAAATGTAGCATCCCATTGGTTGACAACCATATATAAACATTCACAGCACTAGATAGTCAGCTTGCAGGCGATTCTGTAATTTTGGTCAAATACATGCTTATTTCACTGTTTATAAAACACACAATATGCTTCAAATGATTGTTTATATATACACTTGGGTTCTCACTATGCTCGCCTCCAGTGGAATTTATTACAGTTACATAATAAAGCACCAGGCCCAGATTGTGTTACACCAGCCTGTCTGAAATCCTGTGCTGACCAGCTGGCCCCCGTCTTTACACAAATCTTCAACAGATCACTGGAGCTGTGCGAAGTCCCTTCATGCTTCAAACGCTCCACCATCATCCCCATCCCATTTGATGCAAAACTAATGCAACTAAGGCAAATGAAAAAAAAAAAAATCCTCTGTATTGTTCTATATATCTGTGTATTTTCATGTTTTGTCAAGCTAAGCAAATATATTTATTATATTTTATGCATTTTGGCTGTTTTATTTATTTTATTTTATTTTTGTATGCATATTTTACACAACGACGACATTTTGAGGGCCTGAAAAGGCAACCTTTTAAAACTGGGTTTGAAAGTGCAAGTTTTTGAAAACAATACAAAGTACTGTAATGACACTCTAGATAGAACAGGCCCACAGGCTCTAATGCAATCTCATATAATCACATCATTATTCACATAACACAGCTAATTTGGTTGAACTTGCTGCTCAACATTCAAATACTTGGCTAGTGCATGCTGTAGCAGTTGCAGCATGCTTCAGAAACCCCCCCACTTCCCCAGCTCCACCTGTATAGATCTGATACAGGGTGATTTCATGTATGTTATATATGGGGCTTATTTCATATATGTTATACAGTATGTGCAGCAGCACTATTACTTACATGCTCACAGCAGCATGTCTGTGGATGTACTGGCATTATCAAGTCTCAGTACTTGCTCTGCCGCAGCAGCGTAGCAGATCTATTCCACCAAGAACAAACACATTAACACTGCCATGTATGTTACCATGCTAAACGCTCAGAGAGTTGCCATGACAGAAATACTTTTATCGTCTTCAAAAACAAATTTGTAAAAAAGGTGACCTCATGTGCATGTGTATTACGTCTTTAGTCTATAGTTATGTCCGCAGGCATGTAGTGTTTCTTTACAAAGGGATATCGCCAACTACTGGCCTGGCATACATAACACAGTTTAAGTTTTATTTTAAAATGTAAACTGGGATAAAAATGCAGAAAAAATTTGGAGGAAAAACTTTTTCCATTTTAAGCACACTGTTGTCATGTAAACATACCATATTTGTTTTCGTCATGCTTGACAAACCTTGCCTTGCCAGTTGAATATCACTTTCAAAAAAATTCCGTATAAACATTACTGTCACTCGTCAACCGCAGCTGTCACAGTTGATAGGCAACAAGTGCAAGCCTCCATTGGCTAGATCGAGCCAAATAACAATGCTCGATTCGAACTTCAAAGGCTTCCATGTCGTAGCCTTTGAAGTCTGTGTTTTTCTAAGGAAAACTTTCCTGCCTGTAACTTTCTAGTAATCTTTGAGACGTTGATTAGCGCCAAACGTAATCAAACACACCTGAACAAGCTAAACTTTGCGGGAATATGGACCTCGAAGGCCAGAGTTTAGAACCGCTGTATTAGTTATTGTAGAGTTGTAAATGTTATGGTTATATGTGGACTTCCAGCCATTGTGAGATGGCTCAGTGCACATGGACACAGTGATGAATGCATTGTGGGAGGCTATAAATCAATATCTCCTCCTCTCCCTTTCTCTTTCTCTGTCTTGTTCGAGGAGAGCAGTCAGATAAAAATCTCATGGCTAAACGGACACTGGAGGACCAACCCTCAGCCAAGGCAAACTGCACTTCCTGTTTCCACTTTCTATGAGTCTAACATACTCCAGTACCAGTGGTGTAATGTAACAAAGTAATAATACTTCGTTACAGTACTTAAGTATTTTTTGGGAGTATCTGCACTTTACTTGAGTTTTTATATTTCAGCCAACTTTTACTTTTACTCCAATACATTTCCTAATTAAAATGTATAATTTTACTCCGATACATTTCGCCGAAGCATATTCGTTACTTACTACAAAATAGTCAGAAGTCAGAAGAACACGGACTGCAGGAAAGCAGGTTTGACGAATCAGTGGTCTGGCGTTTGCAAGTTAGACTCCTAAAAACACCTTTGCTCATGTGCAAACAAGTACGCGCACAACCGCGGATGATTCATTTTCCACTCAAGTCTAGTCTGGGGTCTGCGATATATAGTATATCTTCTGCGATAATATGGTAAGTGTTGTTGTAATGATGTGCGATCTGACATTATCAAGTAGGCTATATCGCCAAATCACACACAGAGTGCACGCACGTTGATTTATTAGTCTATTAAGAAATAATTTAGTACACATTCAATCAGTGATTCTGATAGTGTTTAGGCCAGCAGAGAAGGCTTTGCTGGCCCTGACGGCCCACCACTGCATTTTAGACACAATATTGCTTGTTTTTGCTCAATTTTGCCAACGAAGATAGTTCCAAACAAAGATCACAGCACTGTTTTGCGACTTTGAGCAATGGACGGTGTTTAATTTTGGATTAATCAGCTTTTTGGAGGTGTGTGGTTGTTTTTCGCAGCCATTAGGACTACTGTTTTTAGATTTACTAAATATAGTAGGCACATATTTTTTTTCAAAATGCACTGAAAATCTAAACCTGAGGAACAGTAATAAAAGTTTTACTAAGTTTTAATAAAATGATTTACAGTGATGCTGTTTGCTAGCTAGTATGCTGACCATCCAATCAAAGGACGAGAAAATGCTGACGTTATATTTAATAATAATTTTATACAAGTTCAGTACAGCAGTAAGTGACTTACATTTTAGACATAATATTGCTTGTTTTTGCTCAATTTTGCTAACGAAAATAGTTCCAAACAAAGATCACAGAACTGTTTTGTGTCTGTAAGCAATGGACAGTGTTTATTTATTGAATGAATCAGCTTTTTGAACTAATCGGTTGAATAAATGATTCAGTGATTCACTCATTAACACAGTCAAATGCTTTGTTTCTGAATGAATCAGTCGTTTGAATTAATCGGTTGAATCTCAGTGACTCACTCATTAACAGTCACTTGCTGTCACCTACTGGCGGTTTTAATTTCACATTTCGACTATTTTTTCATGTTTTAAATTATTTCAGATATCAGTATTCAACGTTGTGTGTTAAAAACAAAACATTAGGCCTATTTATGCATCTGTAACTGCAGTTTAAATGCATCCATGTCCCCTCTGAGATACATAAACTGTATAAATACATCTAAATGCTATTTCAGATGTAGATTACAGAAATATTTTCTGATGTTGGAATGAAAGACACTAAGTACCGGATGAAGTGCTTCTTATTCTTACCCAAAAAAACAAAATAGAAGAAAGAGTTAAAACTGAACACAATCTTGCTTCTCCAGCCGTGTATGTATATATACAGTGGG
>NW_015636051.1:409901-419724 GCF_001515625.1 Sinocyclocheilus rhinocerous
TTAAGATTAAAAAAATAATTTTCGTACTTGAGTACAATAAATATCACATACTTTAAGACTTTTACTCAAGTAATATTCTAAACGGTGACTTCAACTTCTACCAACCAAAGTCATTGGTAAGATATCTGTACTTTTACTTGAGTATGGCTTTCAGGTACTTTATACACCACTGTCCAGTACACCGCTGTATCTTGCAGTGTTATGTGGTGAGGCCCTTCTCTGCTTTAGGCTTTTCTAATAATGTAAGTTCAGGTTCAATTAGATGTTTCAACACACAATATATATATATGTATATATATATATATTGTAAAAAGTGCCTCACTCACAGATCATTTTGTTTTTTAAGTATTTAAATTCAGACATAAAATGAAGTGGTGACATCTGAGTGGGTGAGATGTTTACTCTGCAAAAAGTCTGCACGTTCCCACTGGTTTGTCCATAAAGGCCAGTTTTCAAAGACGTTGTGAATCTGATAAGTGGGCATTTTTATACTATTGACTGGATAATCAGCCAAACAGTGACACTGGTTTCTCTCATATGACTTTTTGCCTGATTTAAGCTTTGAATGCATGGGAATTATTCAACTACTAGACAGCATGTGACAACCGGATTTAATGCAATCAAAACTATATGTATGCAGATTTGATGGCTATATATGTAAATGTGCACAAGGGTTGATGGCTATGTGCACAGGGGTTGATGAGTTTGTGAGAAGCAGCATTTACTGTGAACCAAGACTATCTGAGGCTGAAAACCCTGTAGGCTGCACTGTAATCACACAAGCTATATTGATATTTTAGTTTTATTTTCATTAAATGTGCAACCACAATTATTTCAATTTTGCATCGTATTAGCTTTCCAACTCACAAACCTCCTGCAGTTCTCTTATTTTGATTTTTTTTGTTTGTTTTTTTAGAAAATCCCAAATCATATATTTAAATGATAACTATTACATATCACATAATTAATATTATAAACATATGTTATAAACATGTTAAGCATATTTTGACAAACCAACATTTGAAGGGTCTGTGGCTGTGTTTTGTGTAAATATGGTATGGATGGTTGCCTAGCAACTAGCGGTTCAATTTGTGATATTTTAAATTTGTGATATTTTTTACATTGGCATTAGCCTCGCTATGTTGTGACTCACAACACCAAAAAAACATTTTACAAAACACACACACACACACACAAACAAACACACACATATATATATATATATATATATATATATATATATATATGCATTTAAATGGATGCATCTCTTCTATGGAATGACTACAACTGAAACTGTTTTGTGTACAAATTGAAAGTACATTACAGTTGTTATCAAGGGGTGAATACCGACAGTTGCATTTGGAGGAATCAGACAGTGAAAAAGCGGCTTTAGACTTGATCTGCATATTTTCCGCTCTTCAAGAAAACAAACCACTCAAATGAACCTGGTCGGTGGGGAGGGTACTTGCACGGAGAACTCCACTTCTAAATACATCAGTCAGACAGCATGAATTGATTTATTATATTAATAATTGTTTTAACCACATTTCTTCCCACTGTGTTCTCTCTTGACCTGCTAGCTGAAAGCTGAGCTCCCACTTTGTCTAGGTCTCTATTTCCAGAGAGAATGTTGGCATTTTAAATGGACTAATCACACAGGAGTTCAGAATCAGAATCAGAATCAGAATGAGCTTTATTGCCAGGTATGTTTACACATACGTATGGAGTTGTGTGTATGGCATCTGTGAGCTGTAGAGATTCTTGCTAATTATTATCAGGACATTCAGAATCCTGCAATTTGACACATATCAAACCTCGAGTTTTGATCCGTGAGTTTTGACCTGTTGCCTCCCACAGCTGTTCAGTTTGTCTGCTGTGCCTCTGAAAAATACACATTTGCTCACAAAGTGATATTATATAAAAATACAGATTTAAATAAAAAATCATTTTATTTCAAATTAACTGAGACTAGGATAATAATATTTTTTTCTAATCAGATATGCTCATAATTTAATTGAAAATTTTTCAAGCATGTGAATGCTCTACACATGATTCCAAAAATATTTCAGATCTATCCAGCAGGTAAATAATAAACTTTTTAATTTCAAGTGACTGTAAACTATGACTCAAACATACAGCTGTCACAGAGTCACCAGAAACGCCAGATCCTTCAGCTCCACCCACTCGTTCACAATCACCAGAATTCTGATGCACTTCACCTGTCAGCACCAAATCAAGTCACAGTATAAAGCCACCTTCCCAGTGTCTGGTTTTGTTATTTACCTACATGTATCAACTTATCTGGCTCTTTACCTTCTCTACTTACCTGTTCATCGGACCCATTTCAGTCATCTTCTGTCCTCAGCTCAGCACACCGGATCAGACACAACCTGCAAAGGAAAGCCACAGTGACTGTTCAGCTAAGTATCTGATCAAGTTTATCGGCTCATTATCTCACCTGTGATCACTACTTGCTCCTCTTCGGAAACCTTTAATAAAGCTATGGGAGTCTGTCATTTACCTGTGTTTCCTTCTGTTTGCTGACAACAGCATTATTATTATTATTATTATTATTATTATTATTATTATTATTATTATTATTATTATTATTATTATTATTATTATTATTATTATTATTATTGCTACTGCTGATCTCAAATTGTGTGTTGTTGAGAAGAGAAATTTACCATGATGTTTACTGGCGTATCCTTAACATTCCACACAATGACGGTGATGTGCAAGCTGCTTCATGCAGGTCACACACATGCAGTCTTGCGTAGCCAGACCTTCAGACTGACGGCAGATTCGGGAACCTTGGCCGCTTTGAATGGCCAAGGACCGCCCAAGAGATATTTTTTGACCAGTAAAGCAACCAATCACATTTTGCTTTGTGCCGTGTCATGTTTAGGGGTGTGGAAATGTCCCCAGAATAATAGGCCGCTGTGTAAAACTTTTGCACATGTTAAAGTGTCTATGCAAACTTTACACATTTCACATACTTTTGAAAATCCAGCATTTAGTTGATCCTGATAAGCGCTCATTGGCACAGTTGTTAACACGATGGCTTTTTTTCTTCCATAAGGTGGTTTGGTGTCACGGCATCTTTGTTTCAAGGCGGAACGTTAAAGAACGCGACAAGTCTCCCTGTGCGGCTTTCCCTTTGCATTGCACTGAAGACTGTGAGATGCATGAAAAGATGTGATCCTCACAGTGTTATGATTTTTTTATATTGTTTAAGAAGGTGGGCAGAAATGCCTCTTGCTTTCCCACTTCTTATAATATGTTGTGCAATACTGCAGAGAGGTTTCCCTCCATATTGCACTTAGTGCTGTGAGATATATGTGAAGAGGATGGGTTATTCCGCGGCTCACGTCCCACCTCGATAACTGGGATCCTCACAGTGTTATGACTCAGAGTTAAGAAGATGGGCAGTATTGCTGCTTTCATTCCCACTTCTTATATATGTGACGTAATAGGACAGAATGGCATTCTGTGTTCGGCCAAGAGTATGAGAGGTGTGTGAAGGCACTCATCCTTTCAGTATGGTGGAGTGGGTATTCATTCCTAAAAGTGTCCTCTAGGGGACACCGAGTGAGTTCCCATTTGGAAGGGAACGTCTCCGGTTGCACATGTAACCATGGTTCCCTGAGAAGGGGAACGAGACACTGCGTCCCGTTCCCATGCTTCAGGTATTCCTGTGCGTGTCTCCTTCAGACAAGGACGCTGATGACGTGTTCTACGGGTGCCCTTTTATACTTGCGGTCGCATCCGTAGTGTGTCATAGGCTGTCACTAGTCAATGTCAAGTTCATTGTCGCTTCAGACACCGGTCACTCTGAAGGCATTCCCCATAGTGTCCTCTAGGGGATGCAGTGTCTCGTTCCCCTTCTCGGGGAACCAGTGAGACCTTTTTTAATCTTTTAATAACTTTTAAAAATGCTTATATCTGCGTATATAAATACAATTATATGTATGCATATTTAATATAAATCTGGGGTGGTTGTGCGGTATGGCACAGTAATTAACTCGTAAGCTTTAAAAACATGACAAAAAGATTAAACCCCTGATTTAATCCAATATTAATCAGTTTTGTAAATGGATTATACATGTTCATTTTACATTTTTCATATAAAAACCTCTGAAAATATCCCTACCCTTTGAGTTATTTTAATATTCACTAGCTTTCTATCAAACCATACAACAAGGAATGACGTATTTATGAATGTTCCCCTAGGGAGCAGAAATCTATGCTTCTCAGTGACTTGTTTTGGTCTGATCTGATCTCTGCCCACTGATTTGCAGGTTAAATCCCCCGCGGTCTGGTTGCAGTCAGCTTGAAAAGTGTCCTAAGTGCTGCCACATGCTTTTCTGGTCCGTGGCCTTAATTTATCCTGACAGGCAGCATGTACAAGCTCAGACTGAACCTTAGATAAAGTCCACACAACCCAAGGAGCAACTTTAATTGAAGGAGATGACATGGTCACTTTCCATTGCCTTGTCAAATGGTAGCTTAAATCGGGGCCATTTATCAAAAACTGTTCACATGGATAAACTCTCACCTGGATGGGGAGAGCCGCAGAGTTGCGATTATGTCTTCTGATATGTCTCCGAGAGAAACTAGATTTGGCTTCTTGTGGAGTTTCTGGCACACTGACGTTTTACAGCAACAGCAGATCTAATAGCGCCTTTTATAAATGGAAGCAAAAACAGGTGCATTTTTGTAACCGAAAGGCCTAATTATCCGTTTTCATTACCATGTGCAAACAGAAGCTAGCATGAAGATTGCAGAGAAAGGCTGTCTATTTTACAGGCATAGTCACCTGTTTGTCTGATTGTAGCTATTATGAGTGCAGTCTGCTGTTCAAATTTGATTTCTCATCACCTGTGGTGCAGGGGCGGCTTGTCGGCTATGCATTAGTCCCATCAGAAGCGGCCTTATCATAGAGACTTGGGTATTCTGGGAAAAAGGTGATATGACAGCCCGTGGGACCCATACAATGCGGTGTGGAAAATCATCTGTGTGACATCCCTAGTGGGGCCTGTATTTACCATGCCTGCTGGGCAGAAACAAATTGCTAACTTTTTTTCTTAAGGTTCCCAACAGACTTTACTGCTGTGCCAGCGATGCCGGAGAAAATGAAATGGGTACAGAAGAACGCTGAGTATCTTCAATGCTGCAGGTGCTAACAAAACCACACAGGTGTGTGGACACCTGGATTACAGCACTCGCTCTCCTCCACACTGAAGGAGGAAGAGGCGTATGAGTAGATATGTAATCACAGTCGTGATGTGAAGCTCCGTAGCAATCGGCGAGGGTGAGCTGCGGTCTTGGTGCATATTGACCTACCTCCAATAGCATTCCCATACAAAGGATGATGAACTTGATGAATCTTCTGACCTCAAAACGGAGGAAGTTGTTCACTTTGATGTCTACTGATCTATTTTCTATTTGTTCTTTGCCTCGGGGTTCTGTGTTGCGCTGAGTATTGCACCCTACAATAAGGCAACTGTTTCAACTGAAGATGAATGATTTATAAAACTTAAAAATAAAACTGAGTATTACAAGGGTCAATGACAAATAAGGTCTTCCTTAAAATCTTCTTTAAAAACATGTGCCAAATTTGAAGAAATGTACTCTTTGTGTTCTTGATGGTTTCATATGCTTTTGAAAACTTTTTACACCATTTACCAACATTATATTAACATATTTCAATTTTTTCTGCATGTTGGTCACACTACATGACTTTGATTTGACGCACAATGTTTTTTAAAATATCAAGCAGTTATGATATGA
Organism: Sinocyclocheilus rhinocerous; assembly: GCF_001515625.1. Taxonomy (NCBI): domain Eukaryota; kingdom Metazoa; phylum Chordata; class Actinopteri; order Cypriniformes; family Cyprinidae; genus Sinocyclocheilus; species Sinocyclocheilus rhinocerous. The sequence continues at coordinate 415,695 of NW_015636051.1, forward strand.
TCATGCTGTACTACGTAAAGTTTTTTTTTTTTCATCATTATGAAATTAGTTGTATAACCCTGACTTTTTTTTATTTGCTTCCTCAAAGGACATATAATCATAACTTTAATCAAAAATTAATATCACGCTCATCATAGAAGACATTCAAGTATGTTTGAATTGCATTTTACTGTATTGTTAATTATAACTTCTCACATTATAATTAACCAACTTTGACTATTGTGATATATGGTTAATTTTGGGTATTTTTTTATTATTATTATTGAAAGAAATAAAGACATTTAATGTACTGTTAATAATTTCTGACAGTATCCTTAAACCACATTGGCCATCGTCCATTGATTTGGGTGCCACCTTCTGATAAATTGATAAAACTAAATAATACAATAAAATAAAAAGCTATAAATGTATTTTGTGATTTGTGATTTATTTTATTTTTATTTTTTATATTTTTGTATTTATTTGGTAACACTTTACAATAAGGTTCATTAGTTAACAGTTAACTACTTTAGTAAACAAACTAAGAATGAACAATAGTTCTTCAGCATTTATTAATCTTAGTTCATGTTAATTTCAACATTTACTAATGCATTATTCAAATCAACAGCTGTGCTTGTTAACAATTAATGCACTCTGAATTAACATGAACTAACAGTGAACAACTGTATTCTCATTAACTAACATTAAGAAAGATTAATAAATACTGTATTAAATGTATTGTTCATTGATCGTTCATGTTAGTTAATACATTAACTAACATTAACTAATGGAACCTTATTGTAGAGTGTCATTCATTCATTCATATTATTATTATTATTATTATTATGTATCATCATTGTGAAAACAGGCTAAAGGAATTTTCCTCACAGATAGTAATGTCTGTAAGGTCTTGTATCAGCACTTCAGACATCAAAAATCCATATTCTCCTTGATGTTACTCAGACATGAGTGTCAATTCATATGAACCCTCATCAATTAATCTGTAGTGACTGCAGTCTGTCATCCGAGAGGATGTATGCTAGAATCCACTCCCAAGGGTGCTTGAGTAACCTCTCTCAACCTTTTCAAAGGACTAAATAAGTCATTGGCAGACCCAGCATGAAAACTAAAGAAAATTAGGTTTTGGGACAAGGGTACACTGCAGATTTCATTAGGATCCCAGAGGTAACCTGATACACCTGTTCCTGCCGCTCGACGGGAGATGTCTGCAACATGACCACAAGATTAATCAAGATTGACAAGAAGTGTCTTGGCCAAGGTGATGATTTCTCTGGCAGCAAAGCCCTGACATGACTAATCTACATTGAGCCAATGAGATTTTTGACAGAATCCTGGGAAAAGGCAGCATCGAACCGAACAAGAGGTACGATCATTAAGTCTCACACTAAAGCACTGGCAAATGTACAATCATGTGATCAGACCAGTGTGAAGGGAATGTTTTATTAACAGTAGTGGACAAAACCATGACACATGATTCATGAGGTTTTCACTGGCTGTAAATATGTGATTAGGCTATCAACTTCGCAAAACAACTCCTATGCAGTTATATTAATGTTTTATTATTTTTTATTCATTTTAGGATTAGTACAGTTTAAAAGAACTGTTTTAAATTTTTATATATTTTACAATGCAGTTTATTCCTGTGATGGAAAATCAAAATTTTCAGCATCATTACTCCAGTCTTCAGTGTCACCTGATCCTTCAGAAATCATTGTTTTATGGTGATTTGGTGCTTAAAAATAATTTCTTATTGTTATCAATATTGACAATATTTGGTAGAAACTGTGATGCTCTACCATTTGGGGTAACTAAAAGAAAAAAAAAAGAAAAAAACAACCTATCATGGTTTCCACAACAAATATTAAGCAGAAAAACAATATTTTCAATAAATATTTTTCAATAAATAAATGTTTTCAATATTAATATTGATGATAATAATAATGACAATTTTAATACTCGAGCAGCACCAGTTTTAACTGATAACAATTGAGCAGCAAATCATCATATTAGAATGATTTCTGAAGGATCATGTGACACTAAAAACGGAAGTAATGGCTACTCAAAATTCAGCGTTGCTATCACATGAATAAATTAGGCTACGCAAAAATAAAAAAAAGTAGTACACTTTTTTTTTTAAAGGAATAGTTACCCTTACAAATTAAAATAAAATCAGTATTATGTACTCACCCTCCTGTAATTCTACATTTTCGAAGAAGCTTTTTCAACACTACACACTGTCTCCAAACTCCAGTGTGTAGGTGACCAGTAAACAATATTTGCTCAAAAAAAAAAAAATCCAATAATAATACAAATACATAAAAAAATTAAATAAAATACAACACTTAAAAATGTTGGTACTTGTAGTTAGTTCTGCAGGCTAAGAACAAATAAATAAATACATAAAAGTATGCACACATCAAATGCAGCTAAATTCAGAATAGCTCAAGCCAAACCTCTATCGTAATGAATCCCAGGTGGGTCTATACTATGAATAACAGGTATTAACATTTCAGAGTACTGCCAGATATACAGAGATGGGCTGTGAAACCTTCAGAGCATTTTTCTGTGACCTGCCACTTCTAAACATTCCTCCGTGCACAATTTGAGCTCAAAGCACCTTTGTGAGAGAGAGTGACAGGTTGACTTTAACTCTTCACTGCCGGACCATGCCTGAGGAACTGACAGCATTTTAGCGCTAAACAAACTACAAAGTATGCACTCATAAGAATAAACAAAAATAATAGGTAACTGCTAAAGTAACCCTGCCCATACAAACTCATATAATCAGAAACATTCTGATTAAATAATTACAGTGATGTTCAGGATGAAATACAATCTTAATACATACTGTGCAGAATACACTCTATACTGCAAACTATTTTTGTAAAAACAATATCACGCTTTATACATCTATAAATATTTCAAGCACTGTTGTTACATGACCCTTTAATGAGGGACGTTGAAGTTATCCATTTTGTGTGTGTGTTGAAAATCACAGCTGATTTTACATATAATAAGGAAACTATATAATAAGGAAATAGCTCATTGCATTATGGGATATAATTCACATACACTTTATGGTCATCTGGGTTTTCAAAGCATACAAAAAACTGCATGCAAGCACACACTGCAGTATAGAAATATTGTATGCTATACACATTAAAAACTACAAAACACAAAAGACAGGAAGTAACTTAAAAGTCCTTACACAAGACAGGTAACATACACATGAGCTGCGTCCCAATTCATAGGCTATGTCCTTCGAAGTGCGCATTTGAAGGCCGATTGCGTCATGGGGGCGCGACGAAGGCTGGCACAATTCAAAGACATCAGCTGCGTTCCAGTCCATTTTTTTATGCCCTTCACTTGCAAACTTCCCTCCGTCTCGTTTACTATATAGAGTTGTTTGGGGTGGGGATAAATTAAACGAGATCTGCGATGACGTCACAATCGTGTTGCATTGTGGTCTATGGAGCGGCCTGAAGTGTGCATATGAAGCAGACTCGCTCCCTCGGTCAAAATCGAGGGGTCGAGGGGCTGTCCATATAAACTTCCCTCGTCCACTTCACGAAGAGGAATGGCAGCGGGGATTCCCCCGAGGTGAAGTGCTTAGGGAAGTTCGTGAGTGAGTGCATGTCTAGTGGAACGCAGCCCTAGAGTGCAGATTTCAATCCAGTTCCATTTTCAACAGTTTCGTTTTCGAAGTGGAACACACTTCAAAATGGCAGCAGGGATTCCCCTGAGGGGAAGTGCTTAGGGAAGTTCACGAGTGCGTATCTAAAAGTGGAGTGGAACGCAGCCCGCGTCCTACGAAGGCTGCATTTGAAGGCCGATTGCGTCAAGGCGGTGCGACGAAGACCGTCCCAATTCACGATGCATCCTCCAAAGGCTGCATTTGAAGGCCGACTGTGTGACGAAGGCTGCCGCAATTCAAACGCGACTTCAAATGCGCCCTCCGTTTCTCCGGCAAATGAAGGATACATCAGATGGATCCTTCGCAGCCTATCCTATCCCAGAATTCATAGCGCCA
>NW_015636051.1:419772-419853 GCF_001515625.1 Sinocyclocheilus rhinocerous
CGCAAACTTTCTTGATGATCCAGAAATATGATTTCTGGAGTATTTTGTATGCATGTCCTGCTGTGTCATATGTGTCATATT
>NW_015636051.1:421427-436356 GCF_001515625.1 Sinocyclocheilus rhinocerous
ACGCGACTTCAAATGAGCCCTCCATTTCTCCGGCAAATGAAGGATACATCAGATGGATCCTTAGCAGCCGATCCTATCCCAGAATTCATAGCGTGACGGTGGTGACGGGACTTTTATTCAAACAAAATAGCAGGTGATGGTTCTGTGGCTGCCGACCAATACACTTATAAATGTAAGTATTGTGTTTTAATTTGCTCAAATAGCTAGTGAAACAAATGTTAAAAGTCAGGGGTCTTAAAAAAATTTGAACAGATTAATTTGTTAGGTGGTTGAGGGAAAAAAACTTTGATTTTATTATAGCAAGATATGTCCACAAATGTTTTAGGCAAACTTGATGATCCAGAAATATGATTTTTGAAGTATTTTGTATGCACGTCCTGCTGTCATATTTTCTAACCTTAAGATTGCAGCCCTGTCTTAATAATTTTCTTTCCTTTTTCTCTTCTTTTAGGACAGTTCTGGAGAAAATGGTGCTTCTGGGAAACTTAAAAATGAAATGATTTAAGTTGTTTATTACTTTTGTAATTTAAGTTATTTGTAAATGAAGCAAAGTAATTTATGTGTATTGGTTTAGTTTAAACTTGTAAATAAAACTTAATTTTTGCAAGGCAAGTTATAATTTGTTAATGACAGAAATTATTCTATATATTTTTTTTTTTTTGCCTCTGAATAACATTTAGTATAGAACAATTTATTTTCATTTGCAAAAGTACTTTTTACAAATTAACTTCAATTCAACATCAGAAAAACAACATCAACATTTAATTAACAATACATAAAACAGATTGGAAAAAGAAAAAAATGAATTTTTATGTGCGCTTTCATTCAGCTGAGCAGTGAGAATCTGGTGGAGCTGCTGGACCTGGACGGGCTGCCATAGAGAGCCTGGAGTGGCCTCTGCCAGTGGGGCATCATCTGGGATGGTCTCCAGAGTGTTTGAGTGCATATTTCCACTGTCCAGCACTGGGACGTTCAGGTTTATCCTGCAGTACAGGGGTCTGGTCTGATTTAAGGAAATGAGGAAAGGACTAATTGTGTAGAGCTATGAAAAAGTAATTGGTGGAAGAAATATGAGTTACTTTAGTATATCCTGCAGGGGGTCTGGTCTGATTTAAGGAAATGAGGAAAGGACTAATTGTGTAGAGCCATGAAAAAAGTAATTGGTGGAAGAAATATGAGTTACTTTAGTAAAGTACTTTCATTAATTACTATTAGCACATTAAGGAAAAAATGCATGCATTTAAAACCTTAAGTAAAAGTATTATCCTTCATACTGTAATGTACTTAAGGTATGAAGAGTAAAAGTAAAAGTAGCCTATGTATTCTGCAGAAAAAAAAAAAACTATATACGATGGTCTTGCTTCTCTATTGGTCTATTACTGCTGCACTACAGTGCACTGTATGTTGCATTTTACTTCTGAATATGTTCAAAGTTGTTACATTTAAAATACTTTATATAGGCCTACTGTTGGGCAGTTTAATGTATAACAGTGCATGATATTGTAAAGGACCATGCTTTTGTATTGTAGCTGTCCTGTGACATTTAAAATATGTGAGCATAAAATGCTCCTGTATTGAATTACTTTTTTTTTTTTATCCATTATCTAACATTTGATATATAGCATAATATTCTATTAGGTCTAACAAGTGATTGGTTTAGCCAAAAAAAGCAGTAGAATAATCTTTACTAGCAGAAAAAAACATGCCCTCATAAAGTTAAAACAAATGTCCTTGAAAATCAATCACAGAGTGCAATTGCTGCCCTTAAATAGAAAAAAAGGTAATTTCTGACTCAATATTCACACTGCAGACATAACATATGAAAAACGGTATGCTATTCTAAACATAACTGTAGAAAATACCAACATATTAATGGCTGATGTAAGGCTCCTGTCATTCATTTTGTATTGTATGATTATATATTTTATCTTGGTGGATTCTAGACCAGAATAATTAATTACCAAAATATGTCTGCTAAGAGTCTATAATTATACTGACACGTATAAATGAACCACGGACAAAATAAAATAAACCCAGGACCTGAAAAAAAAATCATAAGCACTTTAAGCGTGACAGTCTTAAAAAATGACAGCTAAAAATGATGTACGCCGTTGTAAACGGCTCTCTCATGTCTGTAAGTCTCAAACGCCGCCCCCTCACAGGGATCAATATGAGGAAGGAACCACAGGGAACAAATGAAATAGCGAGCAGCGGGAGAGAAGCTTCAGTTGCCGGCGTGATCAATAAATGTATCAGTGGCTCTGAATTGTGGGCAGACATCAAAGGGAAGGCTCTGTGGGGCGCTCCTTGTCCCGGGAAAGCAAGCGGCTGAAGTTCAATCCCCTGCAAGCCGGGAGAACGTATGAGAAACAGTATCCCTGCCTCTTGTCTTCAAAATGATGCTGTGTATGTGAGCTTTGCTTCATTTGATGTAGTGTTCGTGCATTTCTTGTATCTGTACGTGCCCATGCAAGTGGAGCGGTGGGATATCGCAGAGATAAGGGCAAGTTTTGTGAGTTGCCTCGTACTTTATTTGTCTCAGATCTGTGGAAATCTAAAATCTTATTGCTCTACTTGGCATTGAAATCAATACTGCAAAATAGTGCAAACTACACTATTGACCCACAAATTTGGGTCAAATATGGACTAACCTAACTTTTGGGTTAAACATTTAATTTAAAAACTAGAATAAAAAAAAGAAAAAAAAGTTAGGTTTAGAGTGCAGGTAGCCAATAAAACATTTTAGAGAGAGAGAGAGAGAGAGAGAGAGTATGACTGTAGATTTTAAACAAATACACAAAGTATTATTTCAAATAATAGGCTAATTCTGTTTTACTCATCCTCATGTTATTTCAAAGTACGCTGTTATTTCTTTAATGCAAAAAATGCAAGTTAAGTCAAAACGATTAAATATGACAAAAAAAGAAAAAAAAAGTGAACTTCAGCTTCCGGTGTCACCCGCTTACAGTTATTTTTAGCTGTACAAAACAGCTTGTTTTGCTGCTTCATATTGCAAACTAGAATTTCTTGTCATGTAATTGTAATGTTTTGTCGTAATTATAAACACACTGGTTTGTAGTGCAAAGCGTTTTAACGTTTACTTTGTTATTAGTCTAGTCAAGAATTGGAAGTCTCGCACACTCACAGAAAGTAGCTTACTTCCGCGTTGCAAAATAAGGTGGATTGGCCTTCATAGTCAGGCAAGATCTGTGTAGCTATTCTTCAAAAACAATTCTCCTTGTGTGTTTCACAGGTAAACAGCATACAGGTTTGGAATGATATTAGGGTGAGTAAATAATGACAGAATGTTTCATTTTTAGGTTAATTATTCCTACATAGTATACTACATAGTATTCATCTAAATGTCATGTAATTTAAAAAAAAAAAAACAGTAAATTGCTAACCATGGGGAAAAATCAGCAGTCTGTCTCAGCATGAAGTCTTTTATTAAACAATAAATTTGAAGCCATAATGAACCTTTACTTCACAGCTCTGAGTGCCTCTGTCCAACCGAGGTATCTTTTTGTACTGTTTATGTTGGCAATTATCTCGGTCTGGAAGCCACACTTTGTAAGTTGCCAGGGCCTGCCCTCCTGATAGCACTTACTCAAAGCAGAATCACAAAGCACATTAAAATGCATTTGGTTTAATCAGGTTGCATTGCATATGCAAATTTGGTGATTATGTTTTTTTTTTTTTTTTTTATGGTAGCAACTAAATTTTTAAGGTATACTTTCCCACCAAAATAAAATTGTATCACTACTCACCTTTACCCTGCTCCAATTTTGCTTATGTAGTGCTTCCAGAAATGCCAGATAAGTTGGATCGAACAGGAAGTACATATTGTTTGATATCTTCAAAATATCCAAAAACAAGGCAATTAGTCACTGGCAATCACTCAGAATGCAAACTTCACGCATTGACTCACTTTTTTCGAATAAAATGAATACAAAAATAATTAAATTAAAATTAAAATTACAAATTGAAATGCACGTTTCAAATTAATTCATAGTGCATCTCACATAAAGAATATTCACTGATATGATCAACAGAAGCAACAGCGATGGGGATGCCCATATAAGAATTGAGAACTAATTAACTAACACTATTGGACAATACCAAGTACATGATCTTAATTACTCCAGGCGATTTAATAGCGTTTTTGCAGCCTTGAAGTGGAAGGGGACTCCTCATGAATGGTCGTTCTAAACAAAAGTGAACAGCTTAATCTCCCTGTTATTGAATAGTCTATTTGACAACTTGCCAGACTGTAATCTTAATGTTATATATTTTCATATGTATCCAAATATAGCACTGAATTTAGCAGCACATGGCCTGTTGAATGAAAAGTGTTTTGGTTACTACATGTAAAAGTCAAGCAGAACAAGTTGTGATATATTATACAAATTATCAACACCCATGAAAAATATTTTAATATGTTCAAATAAGTTCTGTAGGTAAGAAATGTGTTTAATTAGGGTTCAGTGAAAAGACGCAAACTTTAACAGCCACTGAATTAACATCAATAAATTCCTTCTGTAAGAACAGGGGTGATGGATGCTGTACGTTGAGTGTTTATTAAACTTGTGCAATAATACACACACTTGCTTTTTTTTTATTTTATAATATATATATAAATAGTATCATAATAAATTTTGAACCATGACAAACTATTACTTTACAGCATTGCATATACTGTCAATTTTTATTTCTCATGATAGTACAACATTTCAAAGAATGTTTAACTGTATTTGTGTTTCATTGGATTGCATTCCATATGCACATTCAGTTGCAGTCTGAAATTACTAACAGCGTTGTTTTGTTTTTTTTAGATGACAGCACACAGTAAATTACATTGATGAGTGCTTCCTGTCCATCTCCTGTTGAGCCGATCATGCAACATCCCATTTGGAACTGTCATAAAACTCAGTTTTGTAGTGAAGCGTCTCTGAATAATTAATCTGTCAACAATATATGCATGGGAATGCACATGCACCCTCATAACTTATTTAAATGGTAGCATCCTTCAGCCACTTCCTAACAAGAATACAATGTCAAAAAAAGGTAAAATCTGATAATGTTAAGAGATGAAAAATAAGAATTAACTGCTGTTTTGACTGAAATCTAAATCTCATTATCAAATCTAAATATTTCATTATGACTTCAGTTTCTATAAAGTTTTATCTTTGGTTGTTTTCACAGTTGATTTGATATACAGGTGTTGTTTCAAAGATGAAAAGTATACGCCAGCAATAGCAGTTCACATCTGCTTTGCTTTCATGCCAATTTTGAACCATACTGAAATTCACACAAACTGTACCCAAGACCATTCAAATTAAACAAAGGAACTAAACTTACAGTAGAGAGAGCAAGCACCCTTAAACCACCTGTCAATGATTTCGGCAATGCTGTAGACAACAATAAAACCTCCTTCATAACTATGACTTCTCCCTCAAGGCACATTTTTCTTTCCTTCATTCCTCACCCTCCATGATTACGGTCCTCTCACACATCCCTGATTTACAAAAGCACTCCCTCCTGTCAGCCTGCTGCTGCAGCTACACCCAAATCACAGACTCTGATTTACTACAGTGCCTGCAAAAAAAACAAACAAAAAAAACACTGGAAGACCAAAATGCTTTTAGGAGCACAAAAATAGCAGGTCCAGACAAAGATTGCCTTTGCAAAAACATTCAATTTCTGCTAACAACATTGTAAAACAGGGTTTATGGAGAAGTTGTTAGCTGTTGCTACTAATAAAGTGGTCTAATGCTGCCTTCAAGACAAGTGCACGTGGGAAATTCATGCCTTTGAGTTTGGTGTTCATTATTACGATTTTCACGAAATCACGATTTTAAGTTGGAAACATAACACAGATCCTAATTAAAACAAAATAATTATATTGTGAATGCTAAGCCTAAATAACTACATCTAAATTCAAAAATATAAAACATTTTAATTTCTGTCACATATACATGGTATCACAACTAAATGGTTTTGTTACATAAAGCAAACTGCGAAAGTTGAGAGATTAACTTTACACTATTCACTATAAATGCCTTTGCTCACTGATCTCTCTCTCTCTCTCTCTCTCTCTCTATCTCTCTCTCTCTCTCTCTCTCTAATGTCCCTTCTAATGTCTCAACGTGTGTATCATCCATATTTCTGACTTTCCCACTTGTACATACAACTTGACTTGGTCATTCATGTGCTAAGAACTCATAATTATGATATTTCTGACTCCACTTCAAAAGCACAAAGCTCACTTTCTCCTTCTATGGAGATATTTAAGTATTGCTCAGTCTAAAGGGACATTTGCAGAGATGCAGAGATACATCAACTGGTCAAGTCATTCATTTTCAAATAGTTTTGAGGTGTCAGGGGCTGTTGGCGATGTGTTTCTTTATGTACTGTATTAAGGAACCTACTAGGAAAACTAGTCTCAGACAGACTTTCAAGGCAACGACTCATGCTTTCAAGCAACCTTTAGACCAAATACCGTATGCAGAATACAGAGTTACAAATACCGTTATGCATAAACAGAATTAAAAACCACTGATCTATGCAACCCAGGCTCAATGTGGGGACAAACGCCTGTGGCAATTTTACATTGCTTCTTGCATGTTGTGTGACACTTTCTATCAAGTCCAGTGAGTGGCGCAAAAAGTGTGTGCAGTTCTATCTGAAAAAATGTGAATTTGGCAATGATTTATTATGCTGGTTGTATCATGGCAGTTCGGAAATGTCTGTTGAGAGGTGCTAAAATGTTATTGCTTTATCGCTTTTAAAAATGATATACCAGCCTACACTAAACTGTACCCTAAACCCAATTGATAGTGTCAACAAAAGCAAATGTGAGATAAAAAAAGCATTTCCAATTTATGTAAATATGCAGTGACATGTTGCGATGACTACAAATGTGAATGTAGACAGCTAAGCTCCACGTAGAGCTAGATACAATAGTCGACTAGAAGCACCTAGCAACCAACATTACAATGACCTCCAGAGATTTAATCAATGTCAGCATGAATAGTTTGAACAACTTGACATGCTAGAAACAGCTAGACATGGCAAATCTGAACCTCAACAATATAATTTTTAACCTGTAACTGTTTGATGGCAGAGCCACAAATATAGTTGTTAAATTTGGATAGTGTAATATGTTCTGGTAGACCCAGGAAATCTAAAAGCTCAGCCAAGAGAGTCCAAAACAGAAGTAATGCTCAATCATTTTCTTAGCCACTTTCCATTCAAAAGCAATTAATTCTAAGTAATTAATTAAAAATAGCATTGTAATACAAAAAATGTTTGGTACACTAGGCCTACGTCAATTTTGAATTCATTTTAAAGATGTTCTTTATGCTAACATTGTTCGCTAGCATGGCTGACTGTCCCTGCTAAATAGGTACTGGGTTACTTCCTGGCACATGGGCATGCGATTTGCATTTTATAATTACTTTTGTTTTGTCTTGTCATTCAATTTCAAATTAGTATATGCACAATCTTTCAGTTTGTGAATTGAAATGCCAGCAAGTCTTTTACAATTAGCAAGGCTGTGCAATAGACAAACAAAAACATGATAGCAAATATGAGTAAACCCAAATGAACAATACAGTATTTTTCAACTTGGATACACACTATAACGTATAATCACAAGGCAATAGCTCATGCTAATGTGCCAAAAACATAAATCATTTCGGCAAAACTGGTAACACATTCTTGCTTCCACAGAATTTTCAGAACACTCTCAGTACTCTAGCACATTTCCTATTATAAACACAGTATATTTTCTGTCTTTATACACAGAAACATAATTAATATTTCATCTTTTCTTTTCTTTTTTCTTTTGATGTGATTGACTGGCTGGTTTAATTAAACTCAAGTTTATATGTTTATCACTTTTCACAATACATTTTGGAAAGCAGCTTGTTCCAATATTACAGTTAGGAAGTATTCTGTTATCAGTCAGTGATGAATGTGTCCATGTCCATATGGCAGTAATAATGATTACAATTTAACAATAATATTTGACACTTTGATTGATTAGAATTTAAGGAATAGTTCACCCAAAATTTAAATTTTGCTGATAATTTACTGACCCACAGACCATCCAAGATGTAGATGAGTTAGTTTCTTCATCAGAACAGATTTGGAGAAATTCAGCATTCCATCACTTGCTCACAAATGGATCATCTGCAGTGAATGGGTGCCGTCAGAATGAGAGTCCAAACAGCTGATAAAAGCATCACAATAATCCACAAGTAACTCCAGGCCATCAATGAAGGTCTTGTGAAGCAAATGAGCTGCACGTTTGTTAGAAACAAATTCATCATTAAGGCATTAAGGCAAATGATGACCTTACATAAACAAAACAGAAAAGTTGAAATCCTTAATTAGTTTCAATAATAACAACAACATTTTTTTCACTTTTTGTTCAAGATTTTGGAATTTTGGTGACACACACACACACACACACACACATATATGATTGGGATAACTGGTATAATATTCTGTAAAATGTAAAAAAGTGTCGCTGAAGATTTCTTTGTTATTTTTGCCACTGATAAATTACTTATTAGTTTCATATCTTTTGCTCAGAATCGTATCAGTACAAATGACATTTCATTTTACAGAATAGAAATGCAATATTCGCATAAAAAGGCCTAATAGGCTAGTGCGGTTCCTTTCATGATCAGCTTATTGATGTCTCTGCTTCAACCCTTCCCCTTTTAAGTATCTGTTCCAAATGAATTCAAACAAACCAGTGTTTCCTGTATTAAGCTCTGTACCAATTATGAGACTTGATCAATAACGCCCTCCCTCCAGGTACCACTCAGACAGAGGGCCGGAAAACCTTCTGTGGCCACTCTTGGAGGAGTGCTCTCCATAGTGAAACCCTAATGAGATACATCGCTATGACATCTAAATCAATATCCATGTTAAATATAAATATGTACATAGTTTGGTAGCTCATGCTTGCTGGAGTCTGGTGGAAAACTGCAAATAAATCAATGACTCTGCCCGTAATGTAATGTAACACCCCTCTTTCCCCCCGTTTGTTCTGAGATCTAAGCGTAATGCAGCACAAATGTAATTTCTTTACAAGCAAATTCATATCTGATATCAAATTATAGTTTAGATATGATAAGAGAAATACATTAGTATCTACATATGGAAATAAATATCTGATATTGATCTGTAATTTCCACTTAGAGGTCAATACAGGCACTTTTATGTCTTTTTTTTTTTTTATCTACGTCCTCTAAGGTCTCAGGAACTTTTCAAATTGCCTTAATTTATATTTGCTATTTTTCAAATGCATTCTATGTATATACATATCTTAAAGGAATAGTTCACCCAAAAAATGAAAATTTACAGAAAATGTACCATCCATGATGTAGATGGGCTTGTTTCTTCATCTGAACATATTTGGAGAAATTTAGCATTACATCACTTGCTCAACAATATAGCATCTGCAGTGAATGGGTGCCGTCAGAATGAGAGTCCAAACAGCTGATAGAAACATCAACCAGGAAATTAACGTTCTTAGAATTGACAAGACAGTTGACCCTGAGAGGTCAAGTAAATATCTACATCGGATCTAAAATATTCATAATTAATTATAACTAGTTATGATTAATTATTCATATTTCCCATGAGCTGATTCGTTACAATCACAATAATAATCAAGTAATCCACAAAACTTCAGTCCATGTATTAACATCTTGGGAAGTGAAAAGCTGCACGCTGGTAAGAAACAAATCCATCACTAAGGTGTTTTAACTTTAAACCGTCACTTCTGGACAAAATATGAGTAATCAGAAGTCAGAAAAAGCTTTATTACCAAGTATGTTTACACACACACACACATGGAATTTGACTTGATGACAGGAGCTTCTAGTGCAGAAGAAAGTACAGACATAAGAAAGTACAGATATAATTTGTGTAAATGTCTCATCATCAAACTGTAACAAACTCTAAAAGTATGAAGTTATTCAGTTTCAGAATGAAATGGCTAAAATCATAATATCAGACCGACTACATTTATATCTCTGTTATTGTTATAGCCATATTTAGATCATACTGATAGCCCACTGCACTGTCCATCACATCCAGCATGACTTGAGGCGAGTCCAGGATCAATACTTCAGGCGATGAGGATAAGCAGCCCTTAACAGCCTTAATATGATTGAATCCATACTGCAGCATTTTTTCCATACAGCACCAATACTGGATTTAGCTTTTCTTGCTCTGCAAACGGATTGTTGTATTGATTGTGAATATCTAAATGTCCCATCAGTGTTGATCCTCTGCCTCTGGAGAAGGGTATTAATGAGACACTCCAGATATCTCATGCATCATCACAATCCAGGCTGCCACTGACTGGAACAAGTGAGGGTAAATAATTTGCTCTTTATACATGCTGCTACCTAGAGTGGATACATAATTCTAATATATATTCTGTAAAATAACTATAAAATACATACTGTATTCTTTAAAATAATAGCTGTAACAAAACATACAATTTCAGTACTGCTAAATTGATGTAAAATTATTTTCTTGAACCCTGACCTTGGCAGAACAGTTTACAATATAAGATTATGTAGGGGCAGGTTTATATTAAATAGTTAAATAATATACAGTAGACTAGCATGGGGAAATGTAATTCAAATAATGATGCAGCAGTCTCTGTGTTTTCTTTGACCTCGTCTTTTTTTTTTTTTGTGACTCAAATTAACCCTCCCGACTTATTACACTACTGGGGTTCAAGGGCAAAAATTTACCAGCCCACAAAAATATTGCTTGTAAATCTCCCATTATGCTATATTGTTACCAAATCTTGGATTCAATATTTTTGCCTACTTGTTTTATTTCAGTAAGCACAGGTTTTGTATTTATCCATCTTTTTGGAACTGATTGGAGATTATGCATCTCAGTTTTTGAGTGAACATTGCCAAAATTATCCACAAACAATGTTTTTTTTTCCTCTCTCAAAAACTGAGATTTACAAGCTATTTTAAAAGGCACTAATTTTTGAACACCAAATTTGGTAAATAATGTGAATCTTTAACAAATTTGATAACTGATGGGAGCTTCTTCTTTTTTTCACTCAAAAACTGAGATTTGCAAGCATTTTTTAAAAGGCCAGTCATTTTTGAACACCAAATTTGGTAAATAATTTTTAAAAGATTCACAATGTAAAAATTCATACAAAATCACTATCTTGTAAAATAGCTACATTTTCCTGTGAGATCATGTTGATTCTAATGTTAGTAGTAAACATAAAAAGTGGTACACCAAATATTGTGCAAAACAGCATATTTTAATTTGATTTAATTATTTCTCAGTACTCAATAAAACTATTCAAATATGTAATGCTGATATGGTTCTTTTCAGAATCTGCCATGTGCTCAGAATGCATTTTGTGATTAGTATTATGTATAAAAGATAAACTTGCTGCCATAAAGTTGGGCTAAAATGAGCTATTGTAGAAGGTAGCATAATTTGAGACTGCGTTCACATCATGAATGATGCCTCAAAAAACTTGCAAGGCAGCTTAGAGGGTTTTGAGTCACAGCCAATTTTGGAGTGTCCTTGATTCAGCCTAGAAGTATGATTTTGAAGGATAAGTGAAAATTAGAAAATAAATAGCCCACTTAACACTGCATTCATGAAATCAAACACTATTTTGTTGTGTATCAATGGTACTATTGAGATGTGATGAAAGATATGTGGAGGAGGTTTGATTTTTCCACGTTTAGACATACAATACCAAAAAACATCTTAGATTCACACACTGAACTGCTCACATTATGGAGGTATTTGACTACACCATCAAGAGCTACTGCATGGGCTGACCTGGCACCACACATAACTTTTATTAAACATATGCTTATCTTTAAAAACAAACAAACATTGTTTTGTATTTGTGGAGAAGGTTTTGGAGTAGGGGAGTAGGTTTTGGAATGGCAGGGAGGATCAATTTGTTTTCAGACCAAAAAAAAAGCTGCATGAAGATTCTTAAAAAAAAAGAATCTTCTATCTAATTTTATTTTTATAAATATAATTTGCATATGGAATGCCAACAATTTTAAACATTTATTTACTGAAAATCAAGATAAAACCAGGAAATTTGTTTTAAAAAGTCCACTGTCTTGTAACTGCAGTTTGTTTCCACATTGTGAAGCCAATGAAACATTCTTCTTGTGTCAGATTATAAGGAAGTACATTGGTTTCTAAAAACATGTTGTTGGGAAGAGTGCATACAGTCTCTTCCAGCTGTGGCTTGGACCATTTTAAATTAAGCTAACCTTTGGTCTCGCTCTCCTGCCTTTAACTGTTGGCACACACAGTTTTTTTTTTTTTTCACCTCTCTGTGGCCCAATCAGAATGAAAGAAATTGTATCTTGGAAGCACAGAACTTTATGGACCAAGTTCAAGCTTCATTCACAAAACTGCAGCCATTGTTTAAAGTATGTACAGTTAAATGTAGCTTGAAATTGGCAAGTACAAGTGTTTGTCTACAAGCAGTAGTAAAAAGAGCCATTCCGACAAATTTGGTTGCTTTAACCTGACATTTTATATTATGAAAATGGGAAGTTTTCAGTGCAAACACTGCTTAACACATAGCTAAAAAGTGATGATGTAACTGCAGATTGCTATGCCATTTTAAAACGTTCAGAAGTCCCCATGAAAATAAAAATGATTTTTTGTGGATTTTGTATGGATATGTTAACCTTAATCTATAAGCATCAGTGTTCCAATGACAAATGACAAATTCTGTATTTAGAAGAAATATGAATTCAAAATGTACAGTCTCATACCACCAATACGGATCAAGAATTTTGATAGCATCAGTCTGCACTTCAGCTTCAGCAGAAGTTAAAAGCAGCTTGTAAGTGTATTTATTTCTTGTCTCAGTGTTTAGCGCAGTTGTCGTTGCTAGGAAACGTACTCGGTTACTAACGTAACCTCGGTTCCCTGAGATACGGGAACGAGTACTGCGTCTTGCTTAAGACCCATATGGGAAAAAGCCTTTTTTCTTTCTAACTGAAGCCTATTTCATTCACGCAGTGAAACTGCACGGCCATTGGGAACCCGTGGTTTCAACCAGCGCTGAAGGGGGCGCATACGCAGCAGACCCAACTGTAACACTGGAGATGCTGCTGCCATGAGGCCCAGCATCCTTTGAAACGCTTTGAGCGGGCGAGCGGTACCGATCTTGAAGGAGGTCGCCAGCCTCCGTATGGCTAGAGCTCGTTCTGGCGTGACTACAGCTTTCCTTTGAGCTGAGTCGAAGATTGTTCCTAGGAACGAGATTCGTTGGCTGGGAAGCAATGAGCTTTTGGCAAAATTGACCCTGAGTCCCAGGCACTCCAGGTGGCTGAGGAGGAGGGCTCTGAGCCCATTCACATCGCCGCTGGCGCATAATCCATCAATTTACGCATTTGCCCATATATATCCACAAAAGAAAGTCTTCCCTGTTGTACGTATGTTCTGCAAGCTAAATCTGACGATGCCTCCATCTATTATTGAGGGCTAAGGTGTCAGTTTAATTCCATTTTGTACATAATCTCACAGGTTATTACTTTGCTGTGGGACTTTCAGATGAAGCATTATTTCTGCAGTAAGGCCGCTGGAGAGGTGTGGTTCTCCACATAGACAGCAAGTCAATAGGAAGCCATTAGCACTCTTAGGGAAGCTATGAGGACATTATAGTTATGGCATTTAACATATAATCCTTTCCGGTCACTTCCTGATTATTTGTACACAGCTTTCTACCTCTAAAAGCAAAGGTCACTTACTGGGAGTTGTAGAAAGCTTTTTACACTATTATCCCTTTCTCTGAGGCTCTGTGAAATCATCCATTTCATTTTTATACTTCATTACTTACTTAATAATAATAATAATAATAATAATAATAATATATCAAATAAAGACCTCAAATGTGGTGCATTTTTCAATATTTTTTTTGCATGTTTTGCAAATATATTTAACCATTCATAAAATCTATGGAATGTAATTTCGAGATGCATCGTTCAATATTCCACTTTGAATTATATAAAATAATATGTTTTATTCTACATGATCTTATTAGTATTCATACAGTACAATACAGTATTTGTACATAAAGTTTGCTTCTAGTACACATACATTATATTTTACAGTATATTTAGATAGATGTACAATAATTTGTTGATCTAAAACATGAACAACGTTAGAGATGCACAAAGATGCATTAAATACAGTGCTGTTTTATTGTCTACATTCAAACACACAAAATGTACGTGTATACAGTATGTACGATTTCTTAAAGGAATAGTTGATCCAAAAATTTAAATTGTCTGAAAATGTTCTCACCCTCGGGCCATCCAAGATGTAGATTTATTTATTTCTTCATCGGAAGAGATTTTGAAAAAAAAAAAAACAAAAACATGATATTACTTATTAATGGATCCTCTGCAGTGAATGGGTGCCGTCAGAATGAGAGTCCAAACAGCTGATAAAGACATCACAATAATCCACATGACTTCAGTCCATCAATTAATGTCTTGTGAAGTGAAAAGCTTTGTATTTGTAATAAACAAATCCATCAAGACGTTTACTTCAAACCATTGTTTCAAATATGAGTCAAATATGAGAGAGTTCAAGCAACGTTTACAAGTAAAAACAGTCCAAAATTATTCTAAACGAATATGTCAGTTGATTTTGATGTGAGAGGACAACATAGGACGTTTTTCACTGAAGGAAGCGTTATTATGGGTTACAGACTGGTATTTGGGCCAGAAGGAATGGTTTAAATTTAAAATGTCTAGATGGATTTGTTTCTTACAAACATTAAATTTTCACTTACACAAGATGTTCATTGATGGACTGGAGTCATGTGGATTACTTTTGGATTATTGTGATGTTTTTATCAGCTTTTTGG
>NW_015636051.1:438135-445200 GCF_001515625.1 Sinocyclocheilus rhinocerous
ATCGTTCAATATTCCACTTTGAATTATATAAAATAATATGTTTTATTCTACATGATCTTATTAGTATTCATACAGTACAATACAGTATTTGTACATAAAGTTTGCTTCTAGTACACATACATTATATTTTACAGTATATTTAGATAGATGTACAATAATTTGTTGATCTAAAACATGAACAACGTTAGAGATGCACAAAGATGCATTAAATACAGTGCTGTTTTATTGTCTACATTCAAACACACAAAATGTACGTGTATACAGTATGTACGATTTCTTAAAGGAATAGTTGATCCAAAAATTTAAATTGTCTGAAAATGTTCTCACCCTCGGGCCATCCAAGATGTAGATTTATTTATTTCTTCATCGGAAGAGATTTTGAAAAAAAAAAAACAAAAACATGATATTACTTATTAATGGATCCTCTGCAGTGAATGGGTGCCGTCAGAATGAGAGTCCAAACAGCTGATAAAGACATCACAATAATCCACATGACTTCAGTCCATCAATTAATGTCTTGTGAAGTGAAAAGCTTTGTATTTGTAATAAACAAATCCATCAAGACGTTTACTTCAAACCATTGTTTCAAATATGAGTCAAATATGAGAGAGTTCAAGCAACGTTTACAAGTAAAAACAGTCCAAAATTATTCTAAACGAATATGTCAGTTGATTTTGATGTGAGAGGACAACATAGGACGTTTTTCACTGAAGGAAGCGTTATTATGGGTTACAGACTGGTATTTGGGCCAGAAGGAATGGTTTAAATTTAAAATGTCTAGATGGATTTGTTTCTTACAAACATGAAATTTTCACTTACACAATATGTTCATTGATGGACTGGAGTCATGTGGATTACTTTTGGATTATTGTGATGTTTTTATCAGCTTTTTGGATTTTCATTCTGTCGGCACCCATTCACTGCAGAGGATCCATTGGTGAGCAAGTGATGTAATGCTGAATTTCTCCAAATCTGTTTCAATGAAGAAACAAAGTAAATTTTCAGCACATTTTCATTTTTTAGGTAAACTATTATTGCCATGTATAGGAATACAAAGAATCTAAGACATGGTGACTGCAAAAAGAAAGGGAAAAAAGCCCAAGGAGATTTGAAGCAATTGTATCTGGCCATCAGAGCATAGCTCAAGGCTGTGATTTGATTCAAGAGTCGAGGTTTCAGACATTCAAGGTCTTTATATTGTGGATGAAATTGCAGCACATTTGAAAGAGCATTTTACATGAATTCTCAGCTGTATTGCAATGCAACAGAAATGTATGTGGCATATATTCATTTTACATGTAAGTGTTATATTTGCTATAGAATTGACTTCTGCCATTTTGTGAACCTCTGCTAGTCTTAAACACCAAACCGTATGATGCTGAAAGTGAGTTAAGGTTTTTAATTTGAATAAAAGACTTTCCATTGTGAAAAATAATTATGTTTATTTGCATTAAATGTGCATTTATAGTGTACTTCAAATGTTAAAAATATATTTTAAAAAACTGTACTTGCAGATGATGCAATATTAATGAGATAAAAGGCTGTTTTTTAAAGGTTCCTTTGTAATAATGTCAAGTTTTATTTTAAAGTATTTTGTGATAAAAAAGACTAACATAATAAAGCACATGTAAATTAATAGATTATTAATTATTATATTTAAAGTTAATATATATTTACTACTAAATTTAAATACCAAATATACAACTTCATCATTACAAATGTGTAATTACCAATATATTTAAATACATAACAAAGAAGTTTCAAGATGTGACTTTATACTTAAGTCTTTAAGTGGCACTATTTGGTTCATCTAACAGCATTTAATATTTAAACTATAATGCATTATCATTTATAATAACATGCAAGTAAGTGTCTGAAAACATTCAATTTGCATTTAAGTATGTTATTTTAAAGTACATTATTTTCATAAATAAGTTATTATTTTTAAGTATGCTAAAGTGTACAGAAAAAAAGCGTTGTTGCTGTCAGGGATGGGGGTGAAGGGATGAGGCGAGGACTCACTGATGCAGGAGAATGGGCTTTTATTGGCAAAAATAAAACAAAACAAACCAAAACTACTCCGTAGAGGAAAACAGGCTGGCAACCAGGCTTGGCGAGGCTGGACAGGACAAGGCAGACATGATATCTTCTAGGCCTTGAACGTGGCAGTTGCGTTGCTGTCTATGCAGTGTCAGAAAGCTCTTAGAATTCATAAAAATATCTTAAGTTTTGTTCCGAAGATGAATGAAGGTCTAACGGGTTTGGAACGACATGAGGCTGAGTAATTAATGACAGAATTTTCATTTTTGGGTGAACTATCCCTTTAATGAATTGTGTTATCTTGAGCATCAGTAAATGTTTTCACCTTTTGTAGTTGTTGTGTACAAGTCCCTCAATTGTCCTCAGTGTGAAAAGATGGATCTCAAAATCATACAGTGACTGTTGGAAAGGGTTCAAAAATGCAGAAGATGCTGAAAAACCAATGAATGTGCAGGATCTGAAGGATTTTTCTGAAGGACAGCAGGCAGTTGAACTGTTCAGGACCAACAAGGGACTCATGATAGAACACCTATCACAAAACACTCAAAAAAGTTGTGGATCATCCAGGAAACGATACACAGTATTAATATTCAGTAAACTTTTGAACTAGGTATTTTTTAAAAAGTCAACTATTATTTTGTCTTGTGGAGTATATATAAACATCTGTTATGTGAAATAGCTTATTCAGGGCAGTACTAGATAAAGAATAACATGCAATTTTCGTGATCTCTCTTATTTTGTTAAAATTATTTTCATTTGGCATATTCTGCAAGGTGTATGTAAACATATGAGCACAACTGTATTTATGGTTGCAAAGCATAGTAGCAACTTGGTGCATTTTACAAAGGCATCTCACACAGCATATCCATCAAAAATCTGAGTTTTTCTGAATTATTAGCATAATTTCTAGACAACAACGCTGAGATTTTACATTGCACTATAAACATATATATATATATGCGTATATTTATACAACAGTTCGTTCTGGTTCTCAAATCTGATTGGTTGAGAACCGTGAGATATTGTACTGGTATCGCTACAACGAATTCTAAAAGTGACGTATGTTTAACTGTCAACTTGAGCTTTGAATCCGTGGCGGAAGGAAGTAGTTCCGCACAAAAGAGGGTTTTATTAGGCACTCAGGTTGCTTCTTGTTTAATTACACACATGTTCCGTCGAACTGTTCTATAAACGCAATATCGCTCTCGTACTCGAGTGATACTGCTCATATATATACACACACATATATATAATCATTAATTTATGAAGAACTAAGAGAGCACTACACATCAAAAATAAATATATGTTAATAACCCATAACTGCAAATATACTTCCATTTTGTTTACATGATGTCAGTCAAATGAAAGATATATTAAAGTACATGGTAGCATAAATATGTTCTCTTGGATTGCAAATTAATTATAGAAATCGAGGTCTGTGTTGAACTATCAACTTTCTCTTAACGGAATCCACAAGATAATAAAACAAACCCTTTCAGCGTGATATAAGTCCCCTCTGTTTCATGGCTGTCTGTACATCATACTTAGAACACGGCTCATCCAAATTCAAAAACTAACTGACTGACTGTCTAAAAATCAGCTCCTGGTTTGAGGTGTTTACAGACTCTGTATATCAGCAGCTGTGAAGCGTCCAACCAATCAATCAGTCAATCACATCCACGCAGCTGCATGTTAGGAATCAATAGTAAAGACTACCACCTGCCCAGAGCAGACCAAATCATGTGTGAGTGTGTGCATGCGTGAGAGTATGTCTATCGAGAGACAGTGAGCAGGAGGAAGATGAGAGAGAATTCGAACAATAATAAAAGGTATATTAGTGACTAGTGATGTGTATGACAGCCATATGTGTCTTAGATACAATATTTCAAGAAGGAAATGTTAATTTTCAAGTTCTTGAAGTGATAGATAAACTAATAATTCATATTTCCTTATACTGACTATGGCTGCACTTGTGTAAAGAAGAGTGCTTAATTGTATTGAATGTGAACGCGTTGCCATTATTAGCATGCATGTTACTAGCATATTAGCTGTTGATTTGTACTTATAAAGCACGTATTAATATGTTATTCTGCATAACCATATTCTAGATCCCTTAACCCTATCCTATACCTAAACATAACTACAACAACTACTTAATAAACTGTGATTAGGATTATATATAATAAAGGAATTAACCAAAGTAAGGGAATATTTTTTTTTTTCAGCGTGCGCTATGAAATTGTATTAGTATCATCAAAATAATATTAGTGTTTTTATTATTGGTTTGAATTTCATTTTATGTTAGATGAAGTATTAGCAATTCCCTTTCAGTCGGTCACTACGAGTCACGTCGTGACCGACGAATTGGGATATCGCTTCGATAGACCAATCTACTTCGAGTGTAAACTAAACGAGCCAATGCACATTGGCATACAATTATTGCATCCAGCTGCCGCTGATCACAGCGTGAGGAACGGAGACGTCACGTCCCGTCGCCACGGTTGCTGTACCACCGCTGAGCGGCCGGGTCGCCGGCTCGGCTCCTCAGCGAAAACCTGGTATGCATTGCACCTGCTGCCTTATTATACTCACGCTGTGATCAGCGGCAGCTGGATGCAATAATTGCATGCCAATGTGCATTGGCTCGTTTAGTTTACACTCGAAGTAGATTGGTCTATCGAAGCGATATCCCAATTCGTCGGTCACGACGTGACGTCTCCGTTCCCTCCTTCAGGGAACGAGGGTTACCATACGTAACCGAGACGTTTTGTTTTTTAATAGTTATTTTTTATTGTTGTTGTTTTTTAATAGTTTTTATTCATTTTTATTTATTTCTTTATTTATTTTAGTACGTAAAGTTAAACTGAATGAAAATTATTTGGAAACCAGCTGAAATAAAAAGTGAAATAAAAGTGAAGTGAAATAAAATAAGTTTTTTAATTATTATTATTTTATTTGATGTCTTTGAAATTTTCTTTTAAGTAACAAAAATATATATATTTTTTAATGGTTTTAGTTAACTAGAACAACCCTGCTCTTCTGTTTCTATGGAATTTTTGACTACTTCTTTTTCTTCCACAATTGTGAGACATAAGCTCAGAATTTTTTGTTTTTTTCTGTCACAATTCCGAGCTTACATCTCAGAATTATGAGGGGGTGGGAACGTCAGAATATGCTAAATATAATCTCAAAATTGTGAGATGTAAACTCGTAATTCTGAATTTATATTTCACAATTCTGACTTTGCCCTTGCATCTGTGAGCTTATCTAGCAATTTGAGTTTATATCTCAGTTCTGAGAAAAAAAGAAATGTAAGGTATAAACTCAGAATTGCAAGGAAAAAGGTCAGAATTCTGAGATAAAAAGTCACAATTACCTTTTTTTATCGCATGGCGGAAAAGGGCTTCCATAGTTGGATCCATTAATGGTAGCACTGACAGTCAATATAAAAGTCTTACTGTTAGCCTCTGAGGTAATCCAACATAACAGACACACATTTGTGTTTAAATTATGCATATTGACATTAATAGGCCTGATGCTGTGGGCTGTACGTGCTGAAGTCTAGTCTTGACTCTCTTCTCGTGTCCTCTGGGGAGTCCTCTACAGCCTAATGCCACTCTCAAGAGCACGTGAAGAGCAGATGCTGCCCACAGCATGTATAATGACCCCCATCAAAGTCATCAATAACCGTAATGGCCAAACAGACAGTTACGTTACATTTACCAGAATGAAGAATGTGGCTTTTGTGGCCCTGTACAGCCTTTTACACACTCAGTTTAACTTCCTGTTTATGTCTGCTCTTGTAGCCAGAACTGCATTTCCTTACAAGTGCCTTAGATGTTGTGAATGTAGACACTTGTAGAATTCAGCACTGATGGACGGCTTGCAGACTGATTATGCTCAAACATCTCCACTTAGTTATATATTAATATCAAAGTAAAAGTTTTATTTAATTATAGTTATGTGCACACCACCCTCGCAGTGTCAGGCTGCAGCAATAAGAGTATTATATTTAATAAGATAATATACTTAAGAGATATATTTAACATTCAGTGTGATAGGTGCTGCCAGAGGTAACTGTAATGAAAAGCTTTTATAACAAAGCTAATCCATCACATACATTTCATAATTGCACATCAGACCTCATTAGCCAACCACTTAATTTATCGTTAGATGGTTTCCAAGGAAACTGAAACAAGCTCCACACTAGACAAATAAGTTCCTGGCAAAGAATTTCTGGAATATCAGTAGTTCATTATTTAATTTTCTATCATAATGAGAACTTTCCATATACTTTTTCATTTTTTTTTTTTATAATTAGTTAATAATGTTTTCTACCCCCTACCTTTAAACCCTAGACTCATATAAACATTCCTCCATTTTTATTTATTTATTTATTTGTTTATTTTGTTTGTTTATTTATGTATTTATTTATTTATTTACATTTTCATTAAGACATGATTTAGTTTAAAGTAATTTTCCTCTTTCCATTTGGCTGGTCCTTGACCTTGTTATATAACTAATTTCAGATTCTACTACAGTATTGTGGTAAATAAATTACACTTTACACAAAAAAAGTTTTTTTTTTTTTATTGAATATGTTTAGTTATTTTTTTATTTTTTTTTACTCAAAGTAAAGTAGAGTAAGTAGAGTTTTTTTTTTTTACTCAAATTAATTATTTATTTATTTTCTTTTTTATTTCATCACAAAACATAACTATTTTACTTGCCATCTCTCTCTCTCTCTCTCTCTCTCTCTCCCGTCGTATTCTGCTGAATTTGAACTCGAAGGAAATGAAGTGAAACCCTGGCCATATTAAGCTCTATTATGCAGTGTAAGCTGTGTTTGCCTAGGGAGACCAAACTAGCAGCTTATAAAATCTCGACATCAACCCTTCGCAAGCATGTATAGGTAAGGTAAATACTTGCATTGTTGCATTGGTGGTTAAAATGAAGCTTTGACAGTTTAGCAAAAGGTTTTGCACAAATTAGCCAAAAAGACAGTGGTGCAGGGTGTGCGATATA
>NW_015636051.1:445217-473766 GCF_001515625.1 Sinocyclocheilus rhinocerous
GTTGCATTGGTGGTTAAAATGAAGCTTTGACAGTTTAGCAAGAGGTTTTGCACAAATTAGCCAAAAAGACAGTGGTGCAGGGTGTGCGATATATATAGTCTGCGATAATATCGTAATTGTTGTATAACGATGTGCGATTTGACATTAGCA
This sequence comes from Sinocyclocheilus rhinocerous, assembly GCF_001515625.1. NCBI lineage: Eukaryota > Metazoa > Chordata > Actinopteri > Cypriniformes > Cyprinidae > Sinocyclocheilus > Sinocyclocheilus rhinocerous. The sequence continues at coordinate 445,368 of NW_015636051.1, forward strand.
GTATTTTGCCAAAAATCAAACAAAATACTCCTACAGAGTGCCGTGAAGTCTAGTAGATTAGACTAGTGTGCGGGCATTTAGAGTGCGTTCTTTCGCTGCGTGATTCAGTCTGTTAAAAAGCATTTAGAATGATCACAAAATTCAAGATATAGGGGCAGAAAATGTATATATCATTTCATATAGTGAATCAATATCACATGAAGAGTGCCGGTTCCGTTTTTTCCTATCAGTATGATTACTAATAGATTTTTTTTCAACAGTTCAATAAACAAGAAGTTAATTAAGAGACTTGCGTTTTAGACACCATATTGTCTGTTTTTGCTCTATTTCTACAACAAAAATAATTCCAAACGCAACCACCATAGCACAGTTTTGCGTCTCTGAGCAACATGACGGTGTTTCGTTCCTGAATGAATCAACCGTTTAAATGATTCGGTTCAATCGCAATGACTCTCTTATTAACAGTGACTTGCTGACACCTACTGGCCATTTTAATTTCATATTTAAAGTATCTTTTGATTTTTTTCCTTATAATTTCAGATGAGTATTCAACATATTATGTCTTATATATCAAAACATTATTTTTGCATTAGTAACTGCACGTTAAATGCATTCATGTCCTGCATTAAATAGTGTGTAAATACATCTAAATGCCACTTCCGTTGATGAATTTTGATGATACTGATTTAATTTGCCTGATAACAGTCCAAGGGTTAGTTCACCCAAAAAAGGAAAATTGGCCCATAAATTATTCACCTTCAAGTCATCCTAGGTGTATATGACTTTCTTCTTTCAGACGAATCCAGTCGGAGTTATATAAAAAATTGTTTTTGATCTTTCAAGCTGTTTAATGCCACTCAGCAGGTGTAGCATGCGTCAGTCCAAAAGAAGTTAAATAAAATGCGCCCATCCATTAAAAAAAGTGTCTCACACGGCTCCGGGGGGGTGAACAAAGGCCTTCTGTAGCGAATCGATGCGTTTTTGTAAGACAAATATCTATATTCAAAACTTAATAATCACTTTAATGTAGCGCGCGTTCACTGTTGTACACTGGAAGCAGCTCCGGGCGGATGACGTATGAGGTCAGCGTTGCGTAGTGAGTCTCGTGAAAACCAACGTTTGTTAACAGGAGCAAAGGAAGCAAAGTTTCCTTACTTTAGCAAAGGAAAACCAGTCTCCTCTTGGCTTATATCGAAATAATCCGACATTCTTCTTTACAAATCCTCGTTTTGTACTTCTAATTAGTGACCGGTGTTTTGTTTTGATCTCTCCCCTGCGCTTCCGCGTGCGTCACTTCTGAGCGGCGCATGCGCAAAGCTGACCCCAACCGTCATCCGCCCGGAACTGCTTCAGTGTACAACAGTGAGCGCAAGCTAGATTAAAGTGATTATTACGTTTTGAATATGGATATTTTTTCTTACAAAAACGCATCGATTCGCTACAGAAGGCCTTTGTCCACCCCCCGGAGCTGTGTGAGACACTTTTTTTTTCTGTTTCAAATAAATGCTGTTCTTTTTAGTTATAGTGTATTAATTATGCCTTGTAATGCATTGAATGATCTCATTAATATTTGTGACCACAGTTATAATACATTATATTGCATATTCGCTCATTGTTACATCTTTAATAAGTATAATGTATTAAAACACATGACAAACAAACCTTCAGATATTATAATGCATTTTACGTGTGGTTACAAATGTTTATGAAAGGATATAATGCATTAAAGGGGTCATATGATGCGATTTCAAGTTGTCCTTTCTCTTTGGAGTGTTACAAGCTCTTGGTGCATAAAGAACTATACATAAAGGCTTCAAGTAAAGTGTTAACAACAACAACAAAAAAGCAGCAAAATCTGTTTTCAACATTGATAATATTAAGAACCATTAATATAAATAACTGCACACCAATGATAATTTATAATAAATGAGCATCAAATCAGCATTAATGATTTCTGAAGGATCATGATTTGCCATCATATTGCCAACATATTTTCAAATGTAAAACAGTTGTTTTAAATTGTAATAATTTTCCAGAATATTACTGATTTTACTGTTTTTGGTCAGCTAAAATATATTAGTAATAATAATAATAATAATAATAATAATAATAATATAAAAAAACACCTTGACTGTCAAAACACATTCCTGAAAGGCACTTATGTGTTTTCATTTTTTTCTTGCTAATCTTCTAGATTTTTAGAGCCTTTGCATGGAAATGAACATTCTTAACTACTTGTCCTTGTAATTGCTTGTAATTACTTATGTGATACAGAGACTATTTTCTAAGTCACTTCTGTAAGAAAGCATCTGTGAGGATTAGAATGTAAGTATACAACTAGAACTGAAAATTCTGTCAGGTAAGCAGCACAAATTGTGTCAACATCAGTAGCTTTACCCAGTGCCAGACAAACATATTATTTATACAGCACTCTCTGACATCACTGTCAACTCTTTTGGTAAAATCTTTCCCCACTCCATACTTTTGTGGTTTTGAATCAGTCTAAACTGCCAGTCATGATGTCATTCTCCCTTACAAAGCTGAATCAAAGGAATTTGATACCTGACTACTATATACAGAATCTGTAATACAACTGTGATTTGAGTCATTTTAGTTTATAATATGATGCCAGTTTTATACCTTACTGTGCTGGACACTAATGACATATTGTTATTTATAATGTTAAAAACTGGCCTTGAGATATCTGTTGAGAGTTACATTACAGTACACTAATAAAGATAATCTGAACAGTTGAATAATTGTTTTCTTATACTGAATTGTAACACTTTTAATTTAGCAAAAGTGTACTTCTCTTTTATTTTTATTTATTTATTACCGCATGGTATTTTTGCTGTTGTTTTCATACACACTTGAATTATAGCTGAAATAGTTTTGGAAGTTTAATAATCTAAGAGTGCATTTCTGGCTGCCAATTTTGGATTAAAAAGTAAGTTTACATACAGTAGGACAAGTGGTTTGTAAAATGAATGGATAGATGGATGGATCGCTCATTTCACGTTTTCATGGGTCGCTTTTTCTTTAACTGTTCAGTAACTGTACCAACATTCTTCAAAATATCTTCTTCTGTGTTCAGCAGAATAAAGAAAGTTATACATTTTGAAAAGAGAGTAACAAAACTTTCATTTTTGGATGGACTATCCTTTTAAAGGAGCAAATTAAAAATAAGCAAGATTTCAGCTCACATTTAGATTTTTACCTGGTTTAGTTTATCTTAAAGCTTGCTTTGTCTAAATAATTTTAAGCCATCTTGCAGCCCCTTTGGAAGTGTGCTGAGGCCCCCTAGTGAGTCCTGGCCCCTGGTTGAGAACCAGTGCACTATAAGCTATGGTGTTTAGCAATTTTGTTAGCCCACCTGCATCCCATGCAGGCTGTCACTGGTTTGAGCCCCACTTGGAGCGGATGAACAGAACCAGTTGCGTTGGTGCCATGACCCAGATTGAGATGAGGTTAAGACGATTTGTAGTGAAGTGAGCGCAACTGGTTGCATATTTGTATTTTAGATCTGCGTCCAAATCTCCCTAATTGACTATCACTGTCGGTTTCACTTTATGTTGATGGTCCCTTTAACACATTCTGTTGACTATAAGTAACATTGCACCTACATGTCTACTAACTCTCATTAGAGTATATATACTCAGTATTAGTAGACTGGTAGGGTTAGGGTTAGAATAAGTTGACATGTACTTGCAAAGTTACTTCTAGTCAGTAGAATGTCTGTTGGGAGACCGTGACAATAAAGAGTTAGCAGATATTAAGCAAACAGTCTACTAATAATCTGACGAGAGTTAGTAGACATGTAGGTGCAACATTACTTATTGTCAACAGAATGTTTAAAAGGGGCCATCAATATAAAGTGTTACCTCACTGTCTGGTTGACTATTCATATCATCTCATAATAATGTCAGACTGGTCTGTAGCCTGTTAGCGTCTGTCACATTAAACCATTTTATGCAGAAGTAGGTACTATTGTAGTTTCATGCAAGTAGAAATATTAAACAAGTAATGTTAATACAGTAATATTTAATCAGATACAGAATTTGTGTAATTCACCCAGCACTACTTGTCACAGTTGCCTCTCTCTATCAAAAAACACCATATTTTTAAGACCAAGCATCACTTCACAGATAACTGACACCACAATACCTCTTCAGTCCAAAGGATTCTGCTCGTTGTCAAAGCCTGACTTAACAAGTGACTCAAAACAAACATTTGTTCTTGTGCAGTTTTTGACGTCTCTTCTTCGGTTTGTTTTTGTTTGTCTGCATTTGTGCCTGAGAAGTAGTTATGAAGACAAACCAGGGAGAGGTGGGAGTGATGGAGAGAGTGTTTTGCAAAAGAGAGAGCAGAAGAAAGAGATAGAGGTTGAGACCGATAGTGGGGTGCCATAGGTAATCAATACCGCAGCGGTGACCTAAGTGTTTGCTCCCTCGTTTATCTCATTTGGAGCTGCAGGTTCGACCCATCTGACCGCGTAAACAAGAGCATCCCTTCAGAATTCAACCCTGCTGTAGTAGGTCATTTTGGCCTAATCTAAAAGTTAAACTGATTACTTTTGTTTTTGCTTTGTTTGCAATTTTTCTAAAACATTTTAATTATCAACAAATTTCATTTTCTTAACATCAATTTTTCTGTGGTTTAACAACATGTCTCTGTGGTGGAAATGACAGTTTTAACCACCTTGGAACAAACTGGCATAATATTTTGTATTGCTAATGTTTATTTATTTTTTTTTCTAAATATAACCTTATATCATAATTTCTAAATGTAAACTTTCCGTTTTTTTTTTTTTCCATTAAATTACAGCTTTCTGTATTCTTCACACATCACATCTCATATTTTATCTAAAATGTATGTAAAATACTTATAATTTGAAATCAATAGAAATAATGTTCACACAAATACTGATAGGTTTTTATTTTACATTTTGTTTAGGTTAAAATATTATAATATTTTCAAAATTAACTGGTTATTAATATAAATGTAATAATTCATATTTTAAAGACAGATATTATTATTATTATTATTATTATTATTATTTGACTATAGTATATTAAAATTATAGTATAGTATAGCATAGTATAGTATATTATAGTATATTATTTATTATCTATCTATTTATTTAGCTAGAAAGAAATATAAATGTAATATATTTTCTATAGTTTCTATTTTACATGTTTTACCAGTGACAGATCAGTTTTGGAGTGCTCTTAGGGTTGCCTCTTTCAACATAAAACAAACAAACAAAAAAAAAAGTTTTTTTTTTTTTTTTTAATAACACATTAATCATAGAAATAAACCTACCATATCTAAAGTAAATGAATGGTCTTTGAGAAATCCATTTCCTTGTTTCTCCAAAATACGAGCAAAGCTTGCATAATGTGGGTCAGGTGCTTCCGGGGGAGCAGTTATCATTGAATTGTAATGCTAACAAATACTTCTCTTTTCAGGTATTATAAATTTCTCAGTGCAAACCCAAACATGCTGCTTAATAAACAGTCATCATAGCCACCTCAGTTTTGCTATGGAACATGTTATGTGCTCCGCTCTGTTCCGATGGAAGCTCCGCTCTTGGCCTGTGGCGCTTGCTATTTCCTTTTTTCCTTGTTTCAGTGTGTACTGTGGAACTTTCTTTGTGGGCTGCAGTCACTTTTTGCAAGTTTCCAACTTGAGATGACTTTGAAATAAGTTGATTTTGGAATAATTTAACCTACAGCTGAGCCCAGAAGGGCTCGATACCTCACAGCACTGGAGTGCAATCCCCTTTATCTACAGCAACTCAAGAGTTCCTATTTTAAAACGCATCTAAATTCAAGGAAACCGATACAAGGTGAAACACAGCTCATTTGAATTGTGGATGCGTCACTTTCAATATGCCTCTCCAGGTCTGGTTTAGCTGTAGTTTGCGGAAAGATCACCAAACCAGGAAAGCATTTGTGTCGGCCTGATAAAGTGTCACAGGCACTTATGCTGAGGGTGGCTGATGTAGGCTGTGTACTCGCTCATTACCGTGGCGGATGCCCTTGGACCACAAGTTGTTGAAATTAAGCATGGCATCCCATAGAACCCCAGGTAAAATCTATCATCCGGAGACCCACATTTCTCTTCTGCAGTTTTTTGTGCCATCTGAGGTGAACCCAAACCTGCAGACTCTCATCCGGTAGATCCCGCTCCACAAGGGTGAATGTGCAACAGGCAATTGAAGTGGCATCCATGCTGTGGCTGCTCAGTGAATACGTTTTTCTTCATTGCGGGAGACTCTGTGAGTAACGGGGCATGGTGGAATCACGGCCCCATGGTGCCAAAATGGAGGGGGTCTTCAACTTGGAATAAAAAATATGGGCCTTCTGTTACTAAAGAAAGAGAATGACCTATAGTGAGCTACTGCGCCTTGCTAGTGTCTTTATCAGTTGCTACCTTTTAAGGAGGCACCCTATGATAAATGACACCTCCCATGCTGAAACATCCAAATATATATATATATATATATATATATATATACATGGATCATGTGTTACTATATATTGATACAGAAAAATATACTGTATATGTATAGCAATGAAGAATAAAACATTTGACAAAACTGTACTACATTTTTGCAGCACATGTAATAGCGTTATTGAAACACTCAATTAATTAATTTCTCTTACATGAGTTAACAAATGGGATTGCATAAAGCTGAGCACATACTCATAAACTTTCATTTCACTTTATTGTTTGCACATTTTATATATGAAAATATGTGATGTTATATAACAAATGTTAATTGAAAATTATTAAAAGTTTTGACATTTTGGACAATTGGATTTCTTGTTAAAATCATGGTGGGTGGAAAATGTAGTAGATTACTGGATATCACAATTTATATTTCCCTCATAACTGTGTACATGTTTTTCACATATATGTTTATTTAATACATTTATGTTCAAATATATTTGTTCACACCATATTTTATCATGTATATATTATGAAGTGTATTATTGAATATAAAATAACGTTGTATAAGTAATACATTGTCATTTTCCGTAAATGTAAAGCAACAATTCTATATGTATTATTCAATATTCAATATTGCAATATATTAATACAAAGAAATATAAGAAAATATATTTTCTTTGGGAAACCTCATTAGTTCTCGCATGTCAAGCAAACATGTGTGAGCTTCTGTTTTTGATGTAGCTACTCTGAGTGTTGATCTATGTTTATATGTGAATAACGTTAAAACTAAATAAATCTGTTTATCATATAAAGTTATCGTATGAAATCAGAAGACTTACACTATCTTTCATTGGAGGGACATAAATCTGTCCGTTTTATTAAATATATCTTCATTTGTGTTTCTTAAGATTAATGAAAGTCATACAGGTTTAAAATGGCATGAGAGTGAGTAAATGCTGACATAATTTAATTTTTGCCATAACTATCCTTTTAAGCTAAAAGTGGAGACACTAGCATACAACCAACCAATGCTGGTGACCATCATCCAAAACATAACATATGCTGGTGATCAGCTGTTTTTTGACTAGCTGACTCACCTTAATATTCCTGACATGAAGCACACAACAAGCTTGATTAACACATTGGCATGTTGCTAAGCTAATGACTTTAAACTGCAATATCCCTTTTCTTTGACTTAGAAAATATTACAGATGTCAAGGTTGGTTTATCGTCGTTTCTGTTCTGGATAGCAAACAACGTAATGTTTATGTCATGAAGCCACAGTGCAGATGCTTAACAGTAGAATAAATGTAGGTTCACAATAATGCAGGCAGTAGATACTGCATATAGACTGCAGACATGTCAGCACGTATGTCCATGCATTATTTTTATCATTGCAAATAAAATACAAATGTACCCGAATGAAATGCTTCTATCAAATATAAACAAGATTCCATTATTCTGGCTTAAACAAAGCATCAAACAAGACGGATGGAATTCCTCAAAACATGTCTGAGAAACAAACACCTTTGATGATCTCATATCACAGAGGCTAAAAAAGTCTGGATGCCATATATTCGGCTCTTTGGGTTTTTATGTGGGAAAAAAAATCACTCCTTCAATCTCTGTTCACTTCATAGCTGGTGTGATTGTGAGAACAGAGAGCTTGGAAATGCATTTGAGTCTCTGTCAGCTCTTAAAATGTCTGTTTTTATGTTTCTATGCACTGGATGTGTGAATTATCGTTTGTAACCATGCTTAGCAGTTTTAATTGCCTCCATATTATGCAGCAACTGCGTGTACGCACTTTTTAAAAAACTGCTTGTGTACATGTGATGAGTTTGTGTATGTCTGTGCTTTTGTGTGTCTCTTCCTCGACAATGAAAATCTGCACATTGTTTGTATGGATTTACTAATTTATTTAAAAATGTGCAGCAAAAAAAATACAACTCATACTCACATGACTTACACCTCTTCTATGATAAATATGTTTCAATTCCTGAATTAAAATTAATTCTGTTATTTTTTTGTGGTACTTAAAGCCAAAAATGTCAAGATGTTGTAACTCTGAGATCAATTATATATATATATATATATATATATACACAGAGGCGGACAAAGTACTCAACTCCATTACTTGAGTGAAAGTACAGATACTGCTGGTCAAATATTACTCCATTACAAGTAAAAGTTGTAAAGACAGATTTTTACTTAAGTAAAAGTACAGAAGTACTTGCTTTTAAAAGTACTTAAGTACCAAAAGTAAATTTCCTTTTTTATGTCAATGCACTGTTTTATTGTTGTACGTAATATTTGCAATACTTCTGAAGCAACTTACAATACATTACACCTACTGAATATCCTGACTAGCTTGTAGTATCTTTGGAATAAAGAGCTTTTAGAATGTTAAAACCCTATGGGGGAAAAAAATTAACACCCCAACCCACCCCCACAAAAGCAGGATGGTATAGTGATCTCACACAGTTCTGACAGTGTTTTACACATCTATGTGTAGCCATTCATCCACATTTGAACAGAGTGGACAGTGAAATCCTGTAAATACAGAATGATAAGGAAGAAACAAAATCAAACCTACTTTAAAATAGGGGGTGGTTGTGGTCCCCCTCAGTCCTTCGCCGCGGGGCCCCCCTCAAGCTTGGGGCCCGGTGCAACCACACCAGTTGCACCCCCCCTAAGGTCGGCCCTGCACTTTATTTTAAGGTGCAATCCTTGCTATTAACAAAGAATTAACTATGACTTTTGCCTCAATAAACTCCTAATTTGCTGCTTATTAATAGTTAGTAAGGTAGTTGTTAAGTTTAGGTATTGGGTAGGATTAGGGATGTAGAATATGGTCATGCAGAATATGTGCTTTATAAGTACTAATAAACAGCCAATATGTTAACAATAAGCATGCTAATAAGCAACTAGTTAATAGTGAGAACTGGTACCTAAACTAATGTGTTACCATTATTATATGTATAAGGGCACATTATTTATTTATTTATAATTTATCAAGCAATCTGAAAGTAAGTCTGAGTGCTAAAAAAAAAAAAACGTACTTTTGAAAGAAGAAAAACTAAAAATCCTGTCAAATTCAACTTTCCTCCAGTTTAAGTGTTAGAGCAGAAGAGTTTACTCACTGAAGCCATCTGGATGCTGGTGTGCCCTTCTGTGCTAGCCACTGAAAAACTACCCTCCAGAAGCAGACACCAGACACGATACACCCACAAAACACCCTGCAGATTCCAGACCAGACACAATCACTGCATACATAAAACTGACAGCTCTTCGCTCTTGTCAGAATGATTTGACACATGAAAAGTCTTTAGAAAGGTGAAGGTTAACACTATACTATTCTTGAACTCTAAATGAGAGATGCATTGGAAGACTGTGCTTTAATATAACTGCCCACTAGTGGATAAGTAGTGAATAGCATCACTTTTATTTTGTTCAGTAAGCCGTTATTTTTTTTTTCTCAAATCAAAGAATAATAATAATAAAAAAACTTCAATAACTGTTTGAAGGACAGCCTATATGAATCTATCATAATTTTACAGTAAAATGTTAATGTAAACAGACAGGGGGAAAAAAAGTCAAAATATGTGCATTAGCTTTTCCAGTATAAATTCAGCCTTACAGACTTATTATCGCCTATTATTGTTTCTATATTTTTTGTATGTTTTTATATTAACAGTTAACTTTTTTAATAAAATAGTTATATTCATTGTAAGAATATTAATTGTTCGCAATATCAAAAAACGGAAATTTTGGTGTAATGACAGTGATAGTGTGGACAGAAACTGTCCATGGTACCATGGTAAAGTATTAATAATATTATTGTATTATGGTCAGAATTCAGGAAAGGAAGAAGAAAAGAAAGTCATTTCAATTCTCAGAACAAACATAAAACCATTACATAGTCTACCTGCCTGCCAAAGTAATAGGCTAATTCTTATCCAACTCAATATGACTTAAAGGGTTAGTTCACCCAAATTCTGTCATTAATTACTCTCCCTCATGTCGTTTCAAACCCGTAAGACCTTCGTTCATCTTCGGAACACAAATTAAGATAGTTTTGATGGAATCTGAGAGCTGTCTGACCCTGCATAGACAGCAATGCAACTGAAATGTTCTCAAGTCCAGAAACTTAGCAAGGAGATCTGTAAAATAATCCATGTGACATCAGTGGTTCATCCGCAATTATACGAACCTACGAGAAAAATTTTTGTGCGCAAAAAAAAAAAAAAAAAAAAAAAAAGACTTTATTCAACAATTCGTCTCCTCCGCATATTCCGGATATTCTCCAAAATGGCGCTACGGGGTGATTTGACTGGTTTTACTGATGCATTGTTGTAAAATTTAAGTCCAGTGAAATGTGAATCACGATAAAAGCCAGCTAAAGTCATATGGTTGCTTCAGTAAATGCATTTTTATGTCACGTTTGCTTTTCTAAACACTATTGGTTAGGTTTGGGGTGGGTGGTATGTTATTTTCGAAAGCGATGGAGAATTTACCTTCTAGCACCGTTAATCGCATGGATGTTTAATTTCTGAATTGCCGCAATACAAACATAACAAATGCAATAAAAATATTTCTAGATTAATATTCATCTGTTTTGGATCAAACTGAACACGCTTTTAGTGCCACTCACTGGACACAAAACTTGCAAGAAGCAATGCTATATAATTTTGCAATGATGTTGCCAATGGCAATTTTCTTTCCGATTGGCTGCATTTAGTTTCTTCATGTGCGGTACACAGGGCCATTCCTCTCTGAACATTAGTTTTACTGGGGAGAGAATTTAAAGTCTGTAATTGTATATCACAAGAGACTTCAGGCTAATATCAATTATTCAAGCTTTGACATCTAATGCAAGAAACGCCAAGGCACTTTTTAAATCCTGAGTATAGGAAGTGCTTTTATAAGAGACATGGTTAGTGCTCACAGTTTGTCATCATAGGTAATACAATCACTCCTTCACTGTGAAAAAAAAATGCAGATTAGATTTATGTGTTAGGTATGGTGGATATTTTTAGCCTGTTAAAGGAAAAGTTCACTCATTACACATACGTAATTTCCGGACTTTTATAGTGTTCATTTATATTTTCTGGCAACAGTATGTTTCCGCTGTGTGGAGAAGAGCAACATGAACATCCTACAAAAAAAAAATATATATATATTTTTGTTTCACATGTTATAGAAAATGAAATAGGTTTGAAATATGTAAAAGATTGAATTTCAATGGTTGAGGCATCCATATGTCTGCTAGTATTGTATGAAAAGGCCACACAGCATTTGAAAAGCCGACTGTATGGATGCACAGGTGAATTTGGCTCCGAGCTCTTTGCAGTTTGGTGTGTCTCCATGAAGCGACGTCATTATTTTCAAATGTAATGCATTCGAGTCTGCAATGGTAGAATGCAAAGAGAGTAAACAGATGAAGCCTTCCCTCCACACCTTTCAAAACACAAAAACACTATAATTCATTCCAAACAAGAAAAGATTACCAAGGTGCACTGCTGTGACTGGCATCAAGCCGAAGGTGAAATATGGAGCAAGGATAAATGGGGTGTGTTAAATAGACCATGTTTCCATCAGTCGGCCAAAGTAAACCACATGTGCCATCTCCCAGTCTGTTCAGTTCTCTTATCAGGAACAGGCCTCTTATCTCGTAGCTCCATAACAGCAAACACACTCACACAAGAACAAGTGTACACACACTCCAAAACACAAACACACACTGTCCTAACACCAGTGCCGATGCTGGATTATCATCATCAGTTTGTAGCTAGGTGACATTTGGTTGCCTTTTTATCAATCGGTGATATAAAAGTTCATCTCATTGGCAGCCTGAAAGCAAAGAAGCCATGTGTAGGATTTAATTGTAACACTGCTAAGTTTGAAGTTACGAAAGACCTGCCTTTAAATTGTAGTTTTCCACATAAGCCTGATTATCCACCACTAAGATTATAATTTTAAAGATCAGAAAGGATACCATATGGGTGCACCCAAGGAGTTCTAATAAACCTGAAGAAAGCGGGAACATTTCCATTAATCTCTAATGGCAGTTGCTAGTTAATCAGCCCTGAAAGTACAAGACCTGGATGTTCCCTGAATGCCTTTAAATAATTAGTGCAATATAATGGATTTCTTGCAGTACATATTATGTTGTTTCCATGAATTTTTATTCCCGACACAGCTAATTTTCAATGACCATCAAAGCAGGAAGATGCAATATTTACCAGCAGTCTTTCTGACAAAACAAACCAGCCATACCTCCTGAGTGCATCACTGTCAAAACATTAGTTATTTCAAATCTGCAATTTACGTCAGACTCATCTTTCATTGAGCTATGACAGAGAGCTTTGACATTCAGCGTAGCCTGACCTTAATGAGTTGATGTTTTTCCATTTGATGCGCTGACCTGCGGTCACCTCTTCCTCTTGTGGCTGTATCTGGTGTTCAAATCTGTTATTAGTCTGTCTGGATGTAAAAACAGCTTCACTATAATGCCTCATTTTCAATTTCCCCCATTTTGTCCTGTTTAAAACTTTCTTCATTAATGTAGCAAAATTAGACAAAGTTTCATGTCCTGGGGGAACCTATAAAATCCCGTTTCTAATTAAGTAGTATTAGCAGTAAAGACATCATTGAAAGGTGGCTTTAATTACTTTTTGGCATTAATAGTGTGAGACTGGATACAGATTTGTTGTTGATGGGCTAAATTTATATGATCATAAACGCCTGCATGCATGGTGGCTTTTTCTTCTTCAGGTTGAATTAAAGTGAGAAGCTCATTGAAAATTTCATTGACGAGGCATCAGCAGTTTTCATTTTATTGACTGACTTCACTTCAGAGCCGACATCTGATTGATTTGTTTTTATACTCCAAGGATGCTAATAAGGTCATTATTGTTTTGTAGACACAACTAGTTTTTGGACGTAATTAAAAAATAAATTAAAAAATAACATTAAAATGACAGTCAACAAAGCCAATGTCTGAAGTCAAAAATCCTGAACAAATTAGCATAAGCCAAGGTGGTTTAAATAAATAAAATCAGAAAAAATAATAATTTAGACTTTTGTTAGATTTATGTTCCTTAAACACTAATCCTTAACACAAGCAATATCTAATAATCCAAACCTGTAATGCTCCACAATCTATGTACCTCAAAGGGCTGTACTGACATCTAGTGCAGGGGCATAGCCATCATTTCAGAAGTGAGGGGGACAGAAATGTTATATATATACAAAAAAAAAATGTTTTATATATATATTTTTATATATATTTATTAGGGATGCACCGATACCACTTTTTCCAGTACTCGCCCGATACCGATACTTTTATTTTTGGTACTTGCCGATACCGATGCCGATACCGGTATTTTTATTGCATTTGTACATTTTTTAAATATTGGGTACAGAAACTAAAAGGGTATGTATAATGTTAGTTGGTTAACTTCATTTATCAAATAGATACAGTCAAACCAAAATATATTCAGACACCTTCAACATACTGAGTGTTTTGCGCTCCGTGATGTTCATCTCGCCTTATTCTGGGTCCGAATAAAACATCAGATCATGCACAGACTATCCTGTCTCTTTGAATTTAAATCTATATTTATTCACACCGGCTCTTGAAAACCTCTATGCGAACACACTTGCCCGAAAAAGTGCGGGGGACGAATTTACGTGATATTAAAAGTGGGGGGGCCACGTCCCCCGCGTCCCCCGCGTAATCTACGCCCCTGATCTAGTGGATAGTATGTGTAGTAAGATTATTATTGTGTGATTTATAATTCAGCAACATATTCATTGGAAGAGTGGGTAAAATAATTGCAAAGGCATTGATTTTCTTTTTTTTACATTTGTTATGTATGTGTCAACATAATAGCCGCATGTTATCAATTCACTTATATTTACTCACCAGTTCAAAACTCCTTGTTAAATAAACAGCTAGTATCCTCATTTTTAAGTGGTGATTCAATAATATTGATCATTCTTGACAATCAGTTAGCACAGTATACAAATAATAGTAACTGTGTGTGGTGTGATGTAATGTAACCTTGTGTCTCATAGGCTTAGCCTGACTTGTCTGTTTGTCTATTTATAACAGGGAAGATAGAACAGAGGAGAGATATTTACATCCACACAGACCCATTTAAACACACACACACACAAGTCATGCTAACATCGCCAGGGCAGGCAAGGGTAAGTGAGACTGACCTGTATTCATGATCAAGACCTTTAACAATAACACAGACGTCTAGAAGTGTGTGTTACCACACACAAGTCATGCTAACATCGCCAGGGCAGGCAAGGGTAAGTGAGACTGACCTGTAATCATGATCAAGACCTTTAACAATAACACAGACGTCTAGAAGTGTGTGTTACTGGTTTCTCTCATTGAAAAATGCTAATTGTGCACATGCATTTTCTTAACAGTGGGTAAACCTGTTTACTGTTTGAAATTCAAAGATTGTCTAATGCAATTTTTCAGGTGTTTTTAAGGGTTATTATAAACTGTTTTCTTAGAAGTTCTGCTATTTTATGGTCAAATAGCTCATCTAAGCAAAAAAAAAAAAAAAAGGTTTAGGTTTTATGCTCATTCTTCTAGAAAGCATTGTCTGATATGTAAATATGTATTCGGTGTAGTCTGACAATTGTCTTGTTATGTGGTTTTATGTTGTGTCTATTCTAGAAAGAAAAGAAAAGTCAATAATCGTCTAGACAATAGCAACACTGAAACATTTCCGAGACTTGTTTCCTTTCAGCGTCTATTCCCTTGTCTCATTACAGAGTTTATTTTCAAACACAAGAAATGGTAATGCGGTCATGGTAAGCTTTGAGTTTCAAAGTTGTCATGTTCTTCTTGCTTTCAAACAAGCAAGTGTTGTGTATCAAACAGTCTAAGTACAATAATGGTTATCTTGTGGGCAACAAATACATGTATTGGATTGTCACCTCCAGGGCAAGAATAGGACTACCGACTCTGGTCTTCATCCACACTTTGAGAAATGTCATAACCAGCACTGCAAGATTCCCGTAGACATCCCCACATCATGCTTCTTCATTTCCTGTCACCTGCAATGCGGAGCCGCCTTCCACCTTTGTAAAGAGGATGAGCATCGTCTTCTCTGCCCTAAAGAAATTGTACCCTGCCTCAATGCTGGTTATGGCTGTCCCATGACCATGACTCGTCAAAGACTTGCCCAGCACCTAGAATTGTGTCCTGCCAGTGTCATCACATGTACCCTGGAATGGAACCGATGGCCTGTGAACGAGATTGATACCATGTTCTACAGGAACGCCCTTCAGGATACAACCTGCATGAGTCAGTTGGACCTTGCTATGGACCTTAGAGATCAGAAGCTTCTGTTTAGCTCAATTCAAATGAAGACACTCTTCCCTGAGTTGATAGAGAAGATGGATGAGCCTGAAGTTCCACTGGATGGTGCGGTTGGAGGTGTTGATCCAGAGCGCTGGGAGTCTCAGAACTTAAACCCGGAAGAGATGTTGGAGAATAGTCTTATTGGGGAAGAGGTACAAGAACTAACCCAAGAGGAAAGGTTGGCCCTTGCTAAGAGTAAAGATGTGGCCTGCTTGGAGAACGTCTCGGTTACGTATGGTAACCCTCGTTCCCTGAAGAAGGGAACGGAGACGTCACGTCGGATGACCGACGAATTGGGATCTCGCTTAGAGAGACCAATCTACTTCGAGTGTAAACTAAACGAGCCAATGCACATTGGCATGCGATTATTGCATCCAGCTGCCGCTGATCACAGCGTGAGTATAAGTAGGCAGCAGATGCAGCGCATATTCAGGTTTTCGCTGAGGAGCCGAGCCGGTGACCCGGCCGCTCAGCGGTGGTACAGGAGCTGTGGCGACGTGACGTGACGTCTCCGTTCCCTCCTTCGGGAACGAGGGTTACCATACGTAACCGAGACGTTCCCTTTCAGTCGGTCACTCTCGACGTCACGTCGGATGACCGACGAATTGGGATCCTACCAAAGGGCCACAGCTACTGCCCCTTCCAGTGTCCTGTGGAAGCCACCTGCGCCCCTACTTTTTGGCGTAGGCCAGGGCTTGCACAAGAGGACCAGCTACTGCTGCTATGGCACTACCCAATGAGTAAGACTGGATAACACTGGGAAAACGTACCCGTTCTACTTGGAACAGGGACGTTACGGAAGCTCCAACCTTCCCGAAGGAGGTTTCGGAAGCAAATACACATATGAACATTCCTTGGGTGCATATGGAAGAATGGAGGTGATTGTAACGCTCTTGGAATGGCAGAAGTCTGCCGCGGAACACGGGCTCGAGGCTATACCGTGGACTTTATACATATGGGATCCACTTAGGTCTTACATATGGAACCCAGCCTTCTACCGGTTCTCGAGGATTCAGCGAGTGAAGGCCTGGCGCCGGACGCTCCGCCACGTCTGGCTGCCGAGGGGACGGAGGAGCTCCACAGGGTCTACTATATGGACTCTCTGGAGTGGTTTTAGCAAGCCGACCCGAAGTCGGGGCCTCTCAGTGCTTCTACCCGTTTGAGGTGAGAACACAGGAGGATACCGGCTCCACACGAAGGCTATAGAGTCTAGCGGACGTGTAGGGGTCGCCCAGCCCGCAGCTCTACAGATATCTGCTAGCGAGGCGCCACGAGCCAGAGCCCAGGAGGATGCCACACTCTAATTGAATGAGCTCGCCACCTGAACGGGCAGGGCACACCCTGTGCCTGATAAGCCAGGGTGATGGCATCCACTATCCAGTGGGCCCATCCTCTGCTTAGAGACGGCATTCCCCTTCTGCCGGCCTCTTGCCAGGACAGGTTTAGCCCCTTGGCAAGATGGTGTTCTTGATAGACTACGTAAAGAGGTCAACATGGCAGAGTATAATATGTATCTGGTGCACAATGGATGTATGCTTATCAACTTTGGCCAGCTAGCTGCTTGCACACCTAAAGATAAAGATTTTGTTTATGGAAATTTAGAGCCTATTGAAGTTCAAACCATACACTCTTCCAATGCGCCGATCAGCTACAGAGCCAAGCGTAGCCACCTCAAGGATCCATCACAAATGGTTAAGACAGACCAGAATGTGGACACATCTGATTTAGGCATTGTTATAGAAGAGCTTCCAAAGGCAAATGAGGTAGAGGCCGCACTGCTGTGCTGTCTAGAAAGAGAAAGGTCATCAGATATGTGTGACTGTTGGAACCGACGGGCTCTATGTTGACTTTGGCACCCAGACCTATGACTTCCATTCTGCTCCATTCAAAAGTGATGCATCTTTGGCCGATGTTGTTGCGGAGCAGCCTCAAAACCTACATGTGCAGATTCAGACCGAATGTGTGACTAGGAGACACAATAAATCCTGCTCAGCCTTCACTTACCTGTGCTGTCATGCCTTCAGGCGTGATGAATACCCTGGCACATTAGGAACGTGCATGGAGACATCCAGTCATGTCTTACTGGTTGGTTTTTACAGCGGTGCCCGCTGGCTTACCTTGGTTGCACCTTTAGCCAGAAGAAATTTCGACCATCTAAATATCAGGCTACCGTAAGCTATGATACAGATCTTAGCACTTTCATCTTACAAGCAAAGGTGGCAGCATCACTTTACAAAGGAGTAAAAACCATTAGCAGTGAATGTAAACGAGCAAGGAATTTAGATTCTCTGAGCAGACTTCCTTTTGAGATCTTACATCACATAGTGAGTTTTCTGGATAGTGTGTCTTTGGGTCGTCTGTCTCGGGTTTCTCAGTTAATGAGGGAGGTATGCAGCACTGTTCTGCAGCAGAAGGGCACGGTGTCTCTCAAATGGGAGAAAAATACATATTCTCATGGTGGATTCACCTAGAGGGCCAGAAAAAAGGTAAATGCTTTTCTCATATAAACCTGTATCCTGCTATTTTTTTCCTGTGGAACACAAAAGAAGACATTTTAAAAAATATTTAAGCTGCTTTTTGCCCCATTTATAGTAAGTACAACTGTTCAGTTATTAAAAACATCATAAACCAAGCAAACACAAAAAGTTCCACAAACATTAGTGTATGTTTCTCTTTGGAAATCAATTCCTATCATTCTAGGAATGTTATTTTTCTTTTTTTGTGTGTGTGTAACCTAATAAGAACACATACAGTACACAACATTCTCTAGTGGTTATTTTGAAGTTTCTAGTTTGTTCTTGTTAGCTGGGAAGGCACCATAAAATAACCATTATTATTATTATTTTATGCAATGACATAATTGATATATTGGAGCTTTCACATCTCCATGTAGGCATGGGAGTTCAGCAGTCTGTTCTCTCCAGTGGATTCATGGTCTTTGAAGATATGCCTCCATGGCAGAGCACCTGAATGTCTGTCCTTTCTACCAGAAGGAGATCAGAAGTGAACCTGTGGCATTACCCAGCATGACAGATCTCCAGGAAAGAAGAGGAGAGTTCCAGACACTAGTCAATAGTGTCCTCACTACTGACAAGTCACATGGAAAATAAGAGACTGCTAGTAGCACACATAAAATAAAAGCATGCTGCAAGCAATGACCCCCTAAATATTTCCTAGATGAATTTATGTTTTAGTCAATGTCAACTTTGTATGCTGTTTTAAAGAGATTTTCTTTCTTGGGTAAAGGTTCCTAACTTTTGACAGATCATTGCTATCCTCTAGTGGCTGAAAGATGCACTGCTATATAAGCAGGCTTCAAAAATCAACTTAAGGGGTAGTTCCCAAAAATTACAATTTTGTCATCATTTATTCACCCTCTTGTTGTTCCAAACAAGTATACATTTATTTTGTCTGCGGAACACAAAATAAAATATTTTGAAGAATGTTGGTAACCGAACAGTTGCCGGTAGCCATTGACTTCTACAGTAGTTTTTTTTTTCCCCTATACTATAGAAGTCAATGGGTACTAGCAACCTGAGGGTAAGTAAATGATGATGTAATTTTCATTTTGGGGTGAACTGTCACTTTAATATTATAAATGTATATTTATTGAGATGCCAAAGACTACTAGTGAAAATGTTTCTATTTTGCATTTAATACCAGGTTAATGAAAAATTATACTATCAGCATAACAATGTGATTGATAAGTTTAGAAAAAAAAGTATTTATTTTGTCCTACATTTGGTTTAATGACAGCAACACTCATGTGTATAAAATCTTCAGTTGCTCTTCAGCATGATTTTAGAATCTGTACAAACTATCATATGATCAATGTCACACATTTACTTATTTAAACAGTGACCTATATCTTATATATAAGTTTATTTCCATCATACAGTTCCACTCATAAAGTTCCATCCAAAAGTTTATTTATCTGTTCCTCCAGTGCTATCATAATTTTAGGTTTTAAATTTTAATATTTATTTTTTTTCTTTCATTCTCTACATCCCCCAAATTGACAATCACCTGAAAAATGTTTGACTTTATTCACAAAGTACAAGCAAAGTACAAGTTAATAAATGTATGCCTTTGTAACAGTACAATGTATATACTTATTAGTATATCTTTCCATCTCTATGGCATGTCTGACATTTCTGGGTTGCGTAGTTTATCGATGACCTCTGACAGCATGCGGTTACATAGGGCAGCGTAGGGGTTCAAGATCACAGCCTGCTGCCGGGCAAACTCACTGCCTAGAGCTGCTGCCTTCTCAAAGTCCACCCGAGCCTCCTCATCACGACCCGACAATCTAAGAAGAAGCCCACGCTGGACCAGAGCCTGACAGGCTGATCGCCCAATGCCGCCGCTGAGAGAAATGGCACGCTCCAGATCTTCCACTGCACCTGCAATATATATATATCAGTTCAGTGAGATAACCCAAAAAAATAACTCCACACTTGCCTTGTTTAAATACATATCATTTAATGTGTTCTGTAAGATTTGTTAGGTAGATTTATTTATTTATTTATTTTTTGAAACACAGGCTCATTGGGACAAAAAAAAAAAAATATATATATATGGTGACATTTCTGCAAAATTATATTACACTGCTCCAGTGAGTGGCGCTAAAGTCACGTTCAGTTTTATCTGAAACAGATGAACATAAGTCTGGCAAGGTTTTATGATGTTTGTTGTTTTATGTATCATGTCCGCTCAAACACTAAACATCCTGTAAGTGGCAATAAAAGGTTAATGCTGTATCGCGTTTGAAAACATTGTATAAACTACACCAAACAGATAGTGTTAACAAAACCAAACTAAACATGAGATAAAAATACATTTGCTGAAGCATCCATGCCATTTTAGCTGGCTTATACAAGTCTTTAAATGCTTTTATCGTGACTCACGTTTCACAGGACTCAAGCAAATATACTACATTTGTAAAGCCATACATACGGAGCTGGTTATGTGATACAAATGTCAAAATGTATTGGTTTACAAATCATGCACTATGAAAATATTTTTGAGGTAGTATTATGCAAGGAAATGCACAAAAATAAGCTTTTATTAAGCGATAATCTGCCTCTATAATCACGTTTTGTGCGAACATCAATGAAAGTTGTTGCCATTTTAATGTATTTTCATTATGGTCTCTGAAAAAAGAACTGCAGAAATTAAAGTTGGAAACCTTTTCAGCTGATTCTGGGGGAGAAAGAAGAAACGTATCACCTTCCGTGTCTCCCTGCAGGCGTTTGGTCTGGGCTCGGTTGTTGTAGGCTGAAGCCCTCTGAGGCAGGATCCGGATGGCCTGGTTAAAATGCTGAAGAGCAGAGGGTAGGTCTCCAGACTCAGCAGCAGAAACTCCCTGCAGTTCCAGATCTTTCACCTGTTTCACTAGCTCTGATTCAAAAACACTGTCTAGAGAAAGACATATGAAAGAAATACACAATAATGTTCACAATGAGAACACATCTTTATAGCATTTGAAACTTTCGAGTATGAAAGACCTGATTTAATTCCCTAAGTAAACTGCCACATCTATCTATCTATCTATCTATCTATCTGTCTGTCTATCTATCTATCTATCTATCTATCTATCTATCGCAATATAACATTAAGTGAGAGACTACTTGGTCATCATCATACACAAACTTTGCATATGTTATCTAATTATGGACCTTCATCTTACCATTGTCTGTCAGCTCATCTTCTTGATTTAATCCAGGGATATCTCCAAAAGGGCTGGTAGGGTTAAAGATGACCTGTAAAACTGCTCTGTCATGTGCTGAGGCCATTTTGCTCTAGACAGTAGACTAAGATCCAAAATGATGCTTTTTTTAAAGTTGCCTACATTTTTATGGGAATAGAGGCGTTCCCTGCATAACTCTTTCCAACGCTCCACACTAGCCAATCAGATAAGGGGGTGGAAGCAGGACTTTGAGATGGTCTGTGTTTGATTAAGTCAGCTGTGGGATGTTGAGGATCTGAAAGCAAATATATATATATATATATATATATATTTATAAACACTTTTAAAAATTAGGAAAAAAATTGTGGTCGTCAAAAAAATTGCTAGTTACATGCAGTTTATGTGAAATAAGTTTGCCACAAAATTACAACAACAACAAAAAAACGCTCTATACAAAACCATTAAATTGTACCTCCTCACTGTACATAACGCTGAAAGTTCCCATCTTCTAGGTGAACATCCTGTCATTCTTGTTAGTCTTGGCAGAGATTTTCGTCAACATCACATCTGATGTTTCTTTTGTGATGCAGCAGGGGAAAATAGTTTTGCGATGATGGTCTGTGATGTCCTCACAAGCAGCATTCATTACATCCAACTTAGTTATCTGATCTTGTGGCTTCTAGTCATACACTTTCCATCCCCATGCTGAAATATCTGATTCAG
The DNA here is from genome assembly GCF_001515625.1 of Sinocyclocheilus rhinocerous. Lineage (NCBI taxonomy): Eukaryota > Metazoa > Chordata > Actinopteri > Cypriniformes > Cyprinidae > Sinocyclocheilus > Sinocyclocheilus rhinocerous. The sequence continues at coordinate 467,630 of NW_015636051.1, forward strand.
GAAGGGGAGTATGGTGGAAGGAACTCTAGTGTTATCCTTTCATGCTCAGCAAACCATTCCCCAACAATGTTGGTGCTGTGGAAGTTGACATTATCCCACATAATTATGTCATTTGGCAAATCTGGTCTAAGTAAATCTCTTTCGTGTTCTGGTAAGGCTCTGTATAGTGTACTCAAGAAGGCCATCTGTCCAGAGTGTTTCCCCTGCCTGCGACCCGAGACGCTGGGATAGGCTCCAGCATCCTAGCAACCTAGAGGACAGGTGGTTTGGAAAATGGATGGATGAATGGATGGTTTACATAGATTCAATAAATAAAGCATGATTTTGGGACCTTAGTTTATTTGAGCTTATTACAGATTTAAAATGTCATATCCGTAGAAATTCCTTAGAAGATATTTTGAAGAATGTTGGTAGACAAACAGTTGAAGATAGCCATTGACTTCCCTAGTACGGAAAAATAACTAAATACTATAGAAGTCAGTGGCTACCAGCAACTGTTTCACTATCAACATTCTTCAAAATATCTTCTTTTGTTCAACAGAAGAAAGAAACTCTTACAGTTCGGAACAACATGAGGGTGAGTAAATTATGACCGAACTTACATTTTTGGGTGAATAATCCCTTTAAGCATTGCCCACTGGCCATGTAGGCGATTCTTGCCTTCACCTGAAGTAGCTGGTGGGAAATATTCACGTTATATTCGAGCTCCTTTCAGAGCCACATGAGGGCAGCAGACACCTTTTCATTTTTAGTCAGGCCTGACCGCCATTAGTACTCCTTTATGGATGAGACGTTTTTTCAGTTACACTGAGTTTAAAGTTAGTTTGCATAAAACATGCATAATACAAATACGAAAACTCAAATAAAAGTGAAACTTTATTTATTTTTATTTTTTGTCAACAATGTTTAATCAAACTGTCTTACAGTCCCTACATTCTGTCCTCGCCTTTAGCACACATAAACTGAACTGCTGATAAAGACACCTGTCAATGTTTATGAACACATATTGCAGAGTTATACAAAGCATGCTTCATATATATATATATATATATATATATATATATATATATATGTAAATGCATTTTGCAAAAGGTCAGTTTCCGAACAATTTGCTGCATCCTACAAATGACTAATATGAAATAGCTGAGGTAATGTCAAGCACAAATTGCAATGTTCAGAAAAACAACCACGTGAATCTGGATGCATTTGTATTATAGACATTAAATCATCATGACCTCTTCTGTATTTATACTCTCCATTTAGCTATACAGTCATAAGTCAGAGATTAACACCAACCGAATTTACTATTGCACTGGGGGATACACTATGTGATTTCTCAAGCGTAGTTCAATGAAACAACTTGAGCTCAGCATGTACATGTTCCCTGTATTTATACCCCTGTTCTGTTTGAGAGGCATGGCAGGGGGATCGTTGGATCAGATCACTCCCTGACCACCTTGTAAAAAACACTGATGATGACAAATGAACATGGAACAGAAATCACGTCCCCTTGCCCCTCTACAACTGATCTGCTCAACTTCTGCACATCACTTGCGCATAAATTAGCATTCATTTACATAGCAAAGCCTGTTAGATTCAATCTCTTATTCAAAGTAGACCAGCTTCTCTCTATTAGAAGCAGAGACTGTTACAATGTGACATGCATCGGTTTTCAACCGTGGGAAGCTTGCAGGTTTAATAAAATGATATGAAAAGCATATATTTCCTTTTTTATGAGCAGATGGATATAAACATCATATGCAATACAATATAACATAACAATACAATACAATTCAATATAATAATACAATACAAAAAAATACGAAATTACATTTAAATTTTAATTTATGCTATATTTATGTGTGTGTGTGTGTGTGTGTATATATATATATACTGTATATATATATATATATATACATACATACATACATACATACATACACACTATATAAGTATGTATGTATATAACAACAGTTTTGAATGCTACAATTGGTTTGCTGTTTAAATTTTGCTGAAAAGCATGCAATAACCTAATGGCAGGCTCCCAATGAGATAAATTGATTCATATATATAATACCCCAAATTATGTCACATGCTGTGTGTGGAATAAACGTGATCTATTTTTTTCCTCAATTTAATGGTGGAAATGCTCAATCGCTTTTTTATGTCAGAGACTTTAAAGATATATGCCTATGAAATGTCCACTGGAGTAAAAAAGTGGATAACTAGCTCAATTCTCCCCTGTACTATAATCTACATACAGTATAAAATAAGTAAAGATGTCAGTTTTTAATCTCCTGCTTTTCTCAGCCCAGTGTGACAAACTGACAATACAAACAAGCTCCTGCTAAGGACAATGCTGATTCATTTATACATTTACATAATATTAGCAGCACCAAACATGCATCGCAGCTGGTGGCAGGACTCAATCGTATTACAGCTGAAAGTAATTACATGAAAGATAGTGAGATTCACAGTGTACGCCAGGAGAAATGTGTAACTGGAAACATCCATGACTCAAATAAACGGTATAAAAATTGAATATAAAATGAGGACATAAACTCAAAAACAATGTAATATTGCAACTTTATTACATCTACTCAGAGCCACATGAGGGAGCTCTGGATTAGTGCATCCAGCTCTTTCTCTACCTCACATCAGAATGCAAAAAGGTTTACATTATACATTATACAATTAATACAATTATTCGCACACCGGCCACTTTATTGGGTGCACCATGCTAGTACTGGCTTGGACCCCCTTTCGCCTTCAGATCTGCTTTAATTCTTTGTCACATAATCTCATTCCTCAGAGATTTTGATTCGCATTGACATGATAGCATCATGCAGTTGCTGCAGATTTGTCAACTGCACATCCACGATGTGAGCTTCCCGTTCCATAACGTCCCAAAGGTGCTCTTTTGGATTGGTATCTGGTGACTGTGAAGGCCTTTTGAATATAGTAAACTCATTTTAATGTTCCAGAAACCAGTTTGAGATGATTTGAACTTTGTGACATGATATGTTATCATGCTGGACGTAGCCATCACATGACGGGTTTATTGTGCTCATAAAGGGATGGACATGGTCAGCAACAATACTCAGGTAGGCTGTGACATTTAAATAATGCTCAATTGGTACTAAGGGGCCCAAAGTGTGCCAAGAATATATCCACACACCATTACATCAACACCACCAGCAGCTTGAACCAGGCTGGATCCATGCTTTCATGTTGTTTCCACCAAACTCTGACCTTACCATTCAAATGCCGCAGCAAAAATCATCAGATTAGGCAACCTATTTCAAAACTTCTATTGTCCAATTTTGGTGAGCCTTTGTGAATTGTAGCTTCTTATTGGCACCCAGTGAGGTCTTCTTCTGCTGTAGCCTATTTGCTTCAAGGTTTAATGTGTTGTGCATTCAGAAATGCTCTCCTGAGTGGTTGTTTGAGTTACTGTTTCTATCAGCTTGAACCAGTGTGGCTATTCTCCTTTAATCTCTAGCATCAACAAGGCATTTTAACCCACAGAACTGCTGCTCACTGGATATCTTTCTGTTTTTTGTACCATTCTCTGTAAACCCTGGAGATGGTTGTGCATGAAAATCCCAGTAGATCAGTAGTTTCTGAAATAATCCAACCAGCCCATCTGGAACCAACAACCATGTCATGTTCAAAGTAACTTAAATCACATTTCCTCCCCATTCTAATGCTCGGTTTGACTTTCAGAAGATCATCTTTACCATGTCTACATGCCTAAATGCATTGAGTTGCTGCCATGTGATTTGGCTGATTAGATATTTGCATTAATGAATAGTAGAACAGGTGTACCTAATAAAGTGGTATATATATAAACTTTATCATAACTGTGCAGTTTATGAGAGTAGTTTATAACAAACAATGGACTACTGCCACAAAACCACAGCCTCAAAATCTCAACACCTAACACCTTGGCTTTCAAGAGAAAGCTTGTGTTTGTGTGTGTCAAATTCATGGTCTGTGTGTGTATCTGTACTGTTTTGTCCTTTGTCCCATGTGGTACAGTGTGAATGCAAACATTAGCAAGATGCTATTACCGCAAATGTCACTGCATCAGCGCCACTTTTCCCGATTATGTCAATACCAGCTGACATCTGTGCGTTCACAGACAATAAAACCAAGCCAGAAGAGATTGAACATGGCTGCAGGACAAGAGGGAAATTAAGAAGGAATACAAGAAAGCTGACCTTAGAGACAGGAGCTAGCTTTGGCGTTCATTCAGGCTGAATATTTCCTATTTATTTTTAACTAGGGAGTGAGGGAAACACACATATCTCATTAAAACCAGTATGGATTCACACATGCTGAGAGTCTAAACTGTCATATGGAAAGTGGGGTGAGAACACAGCTGTCGCTAACTGACATGTTCGGAAACCTGCTGTGGAAGCACTTTATTTGAAGCGTTACATATGTGGGGGTCAGTAATTTATTTTTAATGAAATAAATACTTTTATTCAGCAAGAATGCATTAAATTGATCAAAAGTGAAAGTAAAGACTTCTATTTTAAATAAATGTTTTTCTTTTAAACTAGCTATTCATTAAATAATAAAAAAATTTATCATGCTTTTCACAAAAAAATAAAACAAATGTAATGACAATAATGTTTCTTGACCAGCAAATCAGCATATTAGAATGCCTTCTGAAAGATCATGTGACACTGAAGACTGGAGTAATGGCTGCTGAAAAATTCAGCTTTGCCATCACTGGAATAAATACATAAAAAAAAAAAAAAAGTTATTTTAAAATGAAAATTATTAAATTTTACTGGTGATATTATATATATATATTAGGGCTGTAAACGTTAACGCGTTAACGCATGCGATTAATTTTACAATCCTTAACGCGTTAAAATAATTTAACGCAATTAACGCAAAATTATTGAAGCACAATTTATATTTTAACCCTTTAACCCAATTTTGCTTCTCTGCTTGCGATCAGATCATTTAAGCCGCTAAACTCCAGGAAAGTTTTGAGTCCAATGATCCAGTAAGCGAATGCATTAAAAAAATCCGTCCAAAACAGCGCTAATATAAAGGAAACCAGGCTGATTACATCAGAGATTGCAGAGAGAACAGAGACTCGAGTTGCGTTTTCAGTTCATTATTAATTCCAGTGTGTTTCGCTTTAAAACACATGCTCTGTCATATTCTGTGATTGTCTCTGAAGAGCGCGAACCCTCACACATCGTGCTGTGAGAAGTACAGACTGAACGGATTGTCAACGCTGTGTGAAGTACAGACTGAACGGATTGTCACGCGTGTCTGTGAGTCCGTTATAATAATGCGTGTATGAGTGCTCTTGACGCACTGATCGCACATTGTATTTATGCACAGGAACAGACATTTCCGTACATTCACGTTGTTTCCACACACATTCACGATAATGTTTTGATTTGTCATGTGTGTGTTGCTGTTTAGTTATTCTAAATGGATCCGTGTATTTTAGTAGATATATGCAGTCAACAGGCAGTTGGTTTAAGGTTTTTTTTGGTATCACCATGTGGTCCTGTTCGGTATCGCAACTTGACTTCTCTAAAATGTAAAAAAAGCTATTTGCTGCTGCACTGTACACATACTATACAAATCAGATTTTTTTTGTTGCTTTTTTTTTCTTTCATATGTGCTTATATTGTCTGCTTATATAATTTGGTTCTTTGGTGTCCTTTTTGAGTTTCCTTTTGGAGTCCTTTTTTGGAAAGACATCTACACTTATCTTGAAAAAAGCTTGCAGAAAATACAGATTTTTGAGAATCACCCTTCAATCTTTTGGTTTAAACTGTCTGCCCGTTCAGTAGTCACCAGGGAGACTACTGATTAACTTTTTGTGTTCCCTGCCTTGATCCTTGATGCCATGAATGCACTGTCTGTCTCTCGTATCTCTGCTTTTCCTAGGTCTCAGTCTCAGTCATGGTCTCCTGATCAATCTGGCCCTCTGTGGTGGGTTCCTACTCCGTCTGCTCCGCCATGGAGGTCTTCTGCTCCACCCTGGTGGGCTTCTGTCCTGTCTGCTCCATCCTGGTGGTCTTCTGCTCCTCCGTGGTGGTCTTCAGCTCTGTCTGTTCCAGCCTGGTGGTCTTCTGCTCCTCCGTGGTGGTCTTCTG
>NW_015636051.1:474053-479978 GCF_001515625.1 Sinocyclocheilus rhinocerous
CGTGGTGTTCCTCTGTTCTGTCTGTCTGCTCCTGGTTGTCTTCTGCTCCTCCGTGGTGGTCTTCAGCTCTGTCTGTTCCAGCCTGGTGGTCTTCTGCTCCTCCGTGGTGGTCTTCTGCTCCGTCTGCTCCGGCCTGGTGGTCTTCTGCTCCATCTGCTCCAGCCTGGTGGTCTTCTGTCCTGCTCTGGTGGTCTTCTGCTGGACCCGTCTGCTCTGCTGTGGTGGTCCTCAGCTCCACCTGCTCTGCCGGCCCAACTCTGGCTCCCTGCTTCACCGGCTCCACCCTGGGTCCCTGCTCCGCCCTGGCTTCCTGCTTCGCCGGTTCTGCCTTGGTGCCCTGCTCTGCCAGCTCTGCCTCAGTCCCCGGTCTCTCCACTTCCACGTGGACCTGGCACATGTGGATGATGGCAGTTCGAACTTGCATAAGAAGTAAGATATTTGCAGTGTTACAACTGCACATGGTTTACCCTTTTATAAACTGTAATTTACAAGCAGATATAACTGATTACTGTATTATAACGTTTTATGAATACATTGCAATACATACATAATACTTTACAATGCATGAAGCCTTTGAGAAAAGTCCTACCCCAGTGTTTCATCATGCTTGTCATTAATCATGCATCACCTCTTATGTACAGCATGAATCTCTCACATTAAAACAGATCACACTTCATATGTTAACAGGTTCCTCTTCAATTCCCTCGTTTTTTCTTAGTTCTGAGAGCTTCTGTTCCTTGTTATTTTTCTGTTACTTAAGTAACGTCATGGTGTGGATATCATTTTAATCCTGAGGGGCTCATGTTGTGTATTGACTCTGTGTGAGAATCTGACATCAAAGCCTTGACTAGCTAATCCATGCCAGCCCTATGGAGTTTAACAAAGGTTTGGAAGTGTGGATACCTGGGCGGCAGAGCTGTATCATACTAGTGCGGTGCAGATCGGTGGCCGTCACTTGGCTGTGCTGGGGCATTCTGAGCAGGATTAGAGTGGCATAATCCGCTCAACATAGATGCGGTGAGAAATATATACAGAACAACGCACATGAGTACAGGGGTTGAGCTGATAAACAGCAAACACTGGCTCTGTTCCAAACACTAGACACTTAAAAATAAAGGTTCTACTTAGAACAAAAGCATAACAGCTGATGCCATATAAGTAGAACGTTTTAAAAGTTTAAGTGCACAAAGGCCTTGACTAATATTTCACTGAATATTTTTAATTAAAATTTATAATCAACAATACTGCTTTTCCACCATCGGGCCGATTGGTTCTAAGAACAGTAAAGAATGGTTACAGTTATATTTACACTTGAGCTTGGTTCGGCACAACACTATTACAAACCATTCTCGGCTCAGAATTCTCAGCACGGTTGGCTAACTATTCTGAACTGTGCTGGTAGAATGTGTGTAGCGATGTCGTTACTCAGGATTGGTCACTTGCTGTCTGGCTTTTAGTTTCTCTCTGTAGCTGGCCAAGCATGCTATTTGAGCATATTTAAAAGAAATATCTGATCATTCTCCATGACTTGGTCACTATTTACATCTCATACTGAACGTAAACACTCGCATTACCAAGGCAAGGACTGCCACATTTGTATTACGAGCTCTGTTATCAGCCCCACAGTGGAAAATGAAAGAAAACAATCCAGACCCCTTTAAGGATACCAAAAAGTGAGCAGAGTGAGAGGTCTTTCCAGCCATGAGATAATCTACCAGTATCGCCACAGGAACCGTTTCACCTGTTGTATCACTTTGTATGACTTCATAACTTCACATTTTAATGCTGTATCAGAGCGTTGCCTTTGTGCTTTTGACTAGATTGCTTAGCAACATATATAATAATTATTGTTGGTTATTAAATATTATTGTTCAATAAATAATATTTTATTTAAATAATAGTAGCATTTAATAATAGTATTTGGTATTGAGAAACTGTGTGCGTGTGTGTGTGTGTGTTTCTTAATGAGTTAGTAGCAAAGACTTTTATACTGAAAGAGACTGAAACAAGGTTGTAAACAGGGATATTATTTTTACTCTCAACAACACTTTGTAAGACACAGCCAACATTGCATTGACCACCAGTGTTAGCACTGGATATCCCTCAGATGATAGAATACTAGAACAAAGATTCCTCAGTGGACATTCAAACTAATGTCTATATGAGATTGAGCTGAATAATGAATGCCGTATCAGATGCAGGTAATCACTCGATCAGTCAATCTCTCTCTCTCTCTCTCTCTCATAATGCTCTACTCTACAGAATACAGTAAGGTTTTAACTTTAATGAAGCCACTCAGCATTCCTTCATTACTAGTTTTAAAGTGATGTTTTCGAATGAGTAACAGAGGCTTGGACTCATATGTTAAACTGTCAACTTGAGATTTTAATCCGTGGCGGAAGGAAGTAGAACAAAAGTGTTTACACACGTGTGCAGTCGAGCTGCTGTATAAACGCAATATCACACTCATAGCCATGCAAGAAGACTCTATATCAGCACAGCTGTGGATGTGTCTTGTCAATTAGCCTCATTTCATCCTGTATTTAAAGTGTTGTTTGCCCTATGTTCCCTTGTCCAGTGTTAAACGTTAGTACTTTGTGCTGCATGTGTGTTCCTGCCTGCCCGGTTTTCCCCCTTGTTTGGATAATTAAAGACTGTTATTCGTGAATCTCCTGCGTCTCCTCGTCCTTCGCTCCTACATAGTACGCAACCGTGACAGAACACTGGACCAAATATGATGGCAAATTGGGCTGAGGAACAGTTGTCCTGCCTGCGACAGAGTGGTCGCCCTCTGGAAAGGTATGTGGAGGAATTTGTTGAGCTTTCCCATCAGGTGAGCTGGCCGACTCCTCACTATGTGCCTGTTTTCAGTTGGGACTGGATGAGAACACTATTCGTTGTAGTTCTCCCGTTTGTGACTTCTCTTTGGTTGAGTTAATCAATATCATCCTTGTTTTAAACTGCTCTAGCTTTGAAGTAGACAAAGTTAGAGAAGATAAAAGCTGTTCTCATCCAGCTCCTTCTGTGAACCACTGAGCCTGGCCAGCTCACCCCATACTGAGATCCTCCACATGCCTGGCCATTGGCCCGACCACCCATATCCTCCTTTGTTTCCCCGAGCCCGTAAGTGGGTTTCCAACAGCGCTGACTTGGAGGCTAAAGTTGCGGACCCTGGATTAGCATATGTCTGGTCAACATTGAAATCCACCTCCCTTCATCCATTTCCAGCTCCCAGAACCATCCCGGTCCTCAGCCCAGAACCAGTGGCCGCTCCACTGTCAAGCCGGCCGGCCGATTCACTCTCAAGCCCTTTGATGACAGCAATTATATCCTTCACCTCAAACCAAAAGAGGAGCATGAGGAGGAAGAGACTGTTTTCAAGCCTGATCCACTCTCCAGAGTCCGCTCCAGCCCACGAGTCCACTCCAGTGTCTGCTCCAGCTCCTGAGTCCGCTCATTTCATCAAGTTCAGTCCAGAATCCATGACAGTCCAAACAAACTCAGAGTCCGTTCCAAGCCCAGAGAGAGCTCCTGTCCCCACGTCCGGCCCAGAGAGGGCAGCTGTTCCCGCATCTGGCCCAGGGAGGGCCACAGATCCCGCGTCTGGCCCAGGGAGGGCCACAGATCCCGCGTCTAGCCCAGAGAGGGCTCCTGTTCCCACGTCAAGCCCAGAGAAGGCTCCTATCCCCCATGTCCAGCCCAGAGAGGGCTGTTGTTCCCACGTCTGGCCCAGGGAGAGTCTCAGATCCCGAGTCAAGCGCCGAGAGGGCTCCTGTTCCCATGTCTAGCCCAGAGAGGGCTGTTGTTCCCACGTTTGGCCCAGGGAGGGCCTCAAATTCCGAGTCAAGCCCAGGGAGGGCTCCTGTCCCCATGTCAAGCCCAGAGAGGGCTGCTGTTCCCACGTCTGGCCCAGGGAGGGCCTCAGATCCCGAGTCAAGCCCAGGGAGGGCCTCAGATCCCGAGTCAAGCCCAGGGAGGGCTCCTGTTCCCATGTCAGGACAAGAGTGGGCTTCTGTTCCTGAGTTTAGCCCAGAGAGGGCTTCTGTTCTCGAATGCAGCCCGGAGTGGACTTCTGAGCCCAGTCCAGAGCCAGTTCCAGCCAGGGGATCCGGAGTCTTCCCCAATAATTTTTTTTGGGGGGATATACATCTCTGGCTGTAGGGACCGGACTGAGTTGTGAGGCCAAGGCCACGGAGGCCATCCCGCCATGGCTCCCCTAACTACCTGCTCTGCCATGGCCCCCCGAACTGTCTGCTCCGCCATGGTTCCCGGAACCGGTACCGGTACCGCTGGTACTGGAGGCAGCCCGTCCGGGGCAAGCCTAGCCTGATAGGACTCCAGGGCACCCTGTTATTCGCATCCTTCGCTCCTGCACAGCAGACACCTGTGACAATTATATTATACATTAAAACATGCCCCTCATCTGTAATGTAAACTGTAATATAATATTTTCAGTCACTCACCACAATATGTTCCCAGTTCTGATTGTTTTAAAGGGGTCTGAGATCATTTGTAGCAGTCATAAATGTCAAAATCTGCTCAGTTTGCTCTCAGACCACTGAAACAAGCCAACATCATTTTCGGTTTACTGTTTGGAAGAGCCTTTGCATCATGAATGCTGTCTAGCTACTCAGCTCACTGGAACAGAGCCAATGCATAGGTTGAGCTGCCATGGTTTTCCAACTCACAGACAGCACTCTGTTTGACTAAAGTCGTAAAAGCTCTTGCTATAGACTTGCTCTGAGTGATGACATTTCTGCAGCGATTCCGAGTGACATTAATTAAGTTATTGCATTAAAGTTAAGAAAGGATGACGATAGATAGCAAATGAATACCACCTTGTCACTACACTATACAGAAACACTTTATAAGAAAATGTGACTTGAGAGATGGTTTTCGATTTATTTATTTTTTATTTTATTTTTTTAGTAATGTAATTGCATAGTGAGTGATGTGTCATTACACAGCATGAACAATTTTATGATTCACTTACAAAGCTGCAGAATTAAAGTGGAACTATCTGAGGAAAACAGTCAAGAACACACATATTTATGCTCACTCGTTTCAACAGAACAAGCCTTTGAGATAAAAATGCAAATTATAATTTTTTTCAGTCTCTTTTTAAACAACTTTAACCCACAAAAAATTTCACAGATGAAAATGAATTTACTAAATCAAATGCTTGAAGCATCCAAACTATTACTGATAAGTCACTGAAAATAAATGATCTAATTTGGAGATTCAGATTTAATAACACCAGCAGGTTTTATCAGGGCCAGTGCCTGTTTTGAGTCAGAGAATCTGGTTTGATTAATGGAATAGTTCATTCAGTAATAAAATTCTGTCATTATTTACACAACCTCATACACATGCTCACTAATACTGTATTTACTGTATTTATTTGTCTGTGTCACTTTTGATCAGTTCAATGAGTCCCTTATAAATAATAATAATAATAATAATAGTTGTTGTTCTTCTTCTTCTTCTTCTTCTTCTTCTTCTTCTTCTTCTTCTTCTTCTTCTTCTTCTTCTTCTCCTCCTCCTCATCATCATCTTCGTCATTCATTCATTCATTCATTCATTTATTCTTATCCCAAACATTTGAATGGTAATGTATTATGGTTTCCTCGAAAATAATTTAGAAGCACAACTGTTTTCAACATAGATAAAAATGAGAAATGATTCTTATGTGGTCAATCAGCATATTAGAATGATTTCTGAAGGATCTTGTGACACTGAATACTGGAGTAATGATGCTGAAAATCACAGGAATAATTGCATCTTAAAATATATTAAAATAGAAAACAGTTATCTAAAATTTTATAATATTACTGTTTTACTGTATATTTAGTATAATATTACTGTTTTACAAAGTATATTAAGTATACATTTAGTATATTTGAACAAAGTATACTTTTTTTTTTT
>NW_015636051.1:480034-482272 GCF_001515625.1 Sinocyclocheilus rhinocerous
GAAAAAAATCTTTTTTTGTTTTATGGAAAAAAAAAAAACATACACGTTTATGGTTAAATGGTTTTATTTTTGTGTGAACTTTAAGTTAATTTCCTTTAATTGTCATATAGCACACAATAGCACATTTCAAGCAACTCAAAAAGCACTCATTAAAAGCTTAAACCCTGATCTCATATCTCACTCACGGCCGCAAGCTCCAGCTGCCAGCTGTGTGAATTTTCTCTCGTTATATGGTTCAAGTGACAATCACAGTCTCAGTGCTGTCTAAGAGATGGATAGTGATTATGAATGTTTGTCCATTAGCATGGTCAAATAATCTGATTTTTTTTTTGTATCACTGCACATAATAAAAACACCCTGCATCCTTCAGTGAGCTGTCATGGCTAGTTCAATATTGTAGAGTACCAACTGAAGTCAACATCTGTGTGTGTGTGTGTGTGTGTGCTCACCTGTGTCCCTCAATCTCCCTAGAGGCCGCTGGTCATTTTGAGGTCAGAGTTTTAAGCGTACACAAGCACTGTAAAAGAATAGTAAGAATAGTGTTCTTTTATTAGAAGTGGAATGAGATTTTTCACACTTTGAGATAACATGATTGCTCAATCTGCTCAATCTAAGGGTGAACCCTGGCTGTCAACATAAATAAATAAAGAGGAAAATAAATGTGGCACCCTTTTATCCATATTGTGGAAGAGTAAAGATTGCTGCTAATAAGTCATCATGTTAATAGCTTGGATTTGATTCAGTCCAAATTATTTTGCCCTGGTGTCATATTTACAAGCAGGACAATTCATAAAAATTACTATGTTGAGAAAACTTCTAAACTCGTGATGGGTGTAACATTTAAAGCCAAAATTGCTAGTTGTCACCCACCCTATCACCCTCCACCCTATCAAGGTTATGGCGTCCTGTTATTAGTTTTCAATAATCAAGAATTACTTTTATAGAAGATAAAATATGGCCTAAATATAAACACTCTCTTTTTTGTGTGATTGAGTGGATATTTTATGCTTGATGAATTTTGTCAAACATAAAACAATAAAACCACGAAGAAATATTTTAATTATACTGGTAACACTTTACAATAAGGCTCCATTAATTAATGTTAGGTAATGTATTAACTAACTTGAATGAACCATGAACTGTACATTTATTACAGTATTTATTAATCTTTGTTAATGTTAGTTTATGAAAATACAGTCATTCATTGTTAGTTCATGTTAGTTCACAGTGCATTAACTAATGTTAACAAGCACAACTTTTGATTTTAATAATGCATTAATAAATGTTAAAGGTGTCATATGATGCTGCTAAAAAGAACATTATTTTGTGTATTTGGTGTAATGAAATGTGTTTATGCGGTTTAAGGTTAAAAAAACACGTTATTTTCCACATACTGTACATTATTGTTTCTCCTCTATGCCCCGCCTTTCTGAAACACGTCGATTTTTACAAAGCTCATCGGTCTGAAAAAGCAAGGTGTGCTGTGATTGGCCAGCAACGGTCCTCCATAAAATGTGCTGCATACATCTAAATATTTGGGTCGAAGTGTTCTGGAACAGTGTTGTAAATACAACTTAACCACTGATTTCTAGTCGTGTCCATTTTTGGAAGGCCAAACAAAGTAGTTTCACTTTCACAACGAAGCACACAGCACCTTCACGACATGGCGGCGGCAACAACAATACTACAGCGAGAATAAAAGTTACGCCTTCTTTCTTTGCGTGAACATTTGGCCGGCGTTATGCAAATCTTCCAAGATAGTAATGTAGGTATGTGGAGGCGTGTTAGAACGAGCCGTTTTAGGGGGGCATGGCAGAGTCTTAACTTTGATAAAGAATATCTCTTTGGTTTTGAGACTTTAGTCTTTGCAACTTTACAGATCTTCTTTATGCACCAAGAGCTTGTAACACTCCAAAGAGAAAGGAAAAATTGAAATCGCATCATATGACCCCTTTAAACTAAATATGAAACAAATCATGCATCCATGCTTCCACAAAACATGCTTGTATAGTTACTGAAATTTGATCCCGAGTAGGGCTGCACGATAAATCTCATGCGATATTTAACGCGCATCTTGTCAGTAAAGCTATTCTGTAATCAGCGGTAAATCTCCATCACCTGCGGGCTTTCACATTGAGCAGCATTAACTACACAGAGCTCGTCCGTGAACAACGGCTCTGTGTAGTTAATGCTGCTCAATGTGAAAGCACGCACGTGATGGAGATTTACCACTGATTA